>NW_022196911.1:39463030-39483757 GCF_008632895.1 Mastomys coucha | reverse complement strand
CCTCTCCTCTCCTCTTCTCTTCTCTTCTCTTCTCTTCTCTTCTCTTCTCTTCTCTTCTCTTCTCTTCTGAAGCAGTGCTACACTCTAGCCCATGTTAGCCAAAGCTGGCCTTAGATGTCCTGTTTCAGCCTTGTGACTATGGGCTTGATCTACCCACAATCTAATCCTCAGATAGCTGGAATAGTTCCCAAACTTTAAGTTGTTGACAAAAGACTGTGTCTGTGCACCACGCCTGCATTTCTTTCTCCTCCTCCTAGGGATCAGGTTACTCCTTTTTTTTTTTTTTAAATATTTCATAATCCCTCTCACCAAACTATAACAATGTGTGAGATGAGTTTAGAATCCAGCAAGTGAGGGGTGAGAGAGGGTCCTATCCCAGTCTTCTCTGCTCCATGATTGGTTCTCCTTTCTTCCCGGATTCTGTACATGTCATCCTGTTTATCTCCTGAGCTCCTTAAGGCATCTGGTCTTAGACAAGTCTTTAGAAGCCTCAAAGGCTTTCATGGGCTGGTGCCTGGTAGAGCCAGCCAGGAGAACCTACTCCAACCTACCGGCTGCTTGGCACTCCTGTGTTGCCTGAGTCTTTAGGATTCCACTTCTTCTCCCTACCTGCCCCATAGCAGCAGGCCAAGAGCATCCTCCTATAGTTTTAGAACCAGTGGAGTCATGGTTAGCTCTACCTGTGTGAGTAAAGTGGTCATGGCCTTGAAGAGATACTTGTAGAGTTTGGAGTAAGAGCCATAAGTAGACCAGGTGCTGGGGCTGGGTCTATTATAGAACCAAAGTCATTTGTAGACAAAGGTAAGGAATAAGAAGCATCAGAGAACATCCCGTTTGTGGGTTTAAATGTAATCATCAAGTTAATGATAATAATATGGACTGGCCTTTTTTTTTTAACTGTGGAGGAGAGAAGATAATGTGCACATTAATTACTTAAGTAGTCAATTAATTAATGATCTATTTAGTCAGCATTTGCACACTGAGTGTCTATTCTGGTGGAGGACACCAGCATAGGATGAAATGAATAGAATCTTTCCCTTCCTTGGGCCCTTCATTCTATTGTGATATGGGGTGTGGAAAGGAACTGGCCAATGAGCAAACAAATCTAACACAATTCCTAGATAATGAGGAAAGCAACCAGGCAACAGGCAGAAGGGCTGGCAGAAGGAATCTGTCTGCACATGGACCATCATTCTAGTCTGGATGTTACTAACATCAAGTGGTTTTTCTTCTAGGTTGATGAGTCTTTATTCACAGAACCAGGATTTCCTCATACAGAAGAAATGTTGTCCAGGTCAGTACCTCACAGGGGAAGGGCAGAGCCAGAGTGCCGAGAGTGAGGTTCTTCAAAGCTCCACACGAGGAACCCGAGTCCATCCTTCTAATGTGGAAGTGGATACATATCTTCCAGAGGTCAAGATTATATTGATTATATGTTCTAGCACTTCAATCTGCCTGCAGATTCAAGGGTCAAGCACCATCTCTTGTGGATGTGGTCAGGCATTGTCTTGACTCTTGCAGAAATACCAGGATTTCTAGGATTCAGTTTCCCAAAGTGGTTATTCCTCACCATGGGATTATATGTCATATGTGGTCCTGGGCTTGACCTAATCTGTATTAGTAATTTACTTATGCATCACAGAAAGTCCTTACTTCAAAGACCATCTCGTGTTTGACTGAACACAGTTTTTTTTTTTTTTATTGAAGAATGCTTTTGCTTTGGAAACTGAGATTCCCTTAAACAAGGCTGCCTATTCCTATAAGGTACTTGGTATTCCTATAAGATACTTAGTGACTTTAAACACTACTAAATGGGCTGGGGATGTAGCCCAATTGGTAGATAACTTGCCTAGAACTTATGAAGCCTTAGGTTCTATCCCCAGCACTTCATAAAATAAGTGTGGTGGTACATGCCTGTAATCTCAGCATGTTGGAGATAGAGGAAGTTCAAAATCATCCTTGGCCTTGTAGAGAGTTCTGGATCTACACAAGATAGTATGTGGCCATACTATCTTGAACATGGAGGATTTAATCTGATCTTGGAAACTAAGCAAGGTTGAGACTGGTTACCAATTGAATGGGAGAAACCAGATCAGCTTGGGGTACAGAAGACCCTGTCTCAAAAAACAAAGCAAACAGAACAAAACCAAGACCAAACAAACCCCAAACCAACCATCAGTCCCACCAAATCCCCCAAATTGGAAATTATGTATTTTTGATTACCCATTGTCCTTCCATCATATAGAAGGATTTATTGAAAACCTTATAGCTAGGGGACACTGCTTAAGGCACACGTTTAGATAGGACAGACACCGTTGCCATTCTCCACTCTCAGACACACCTGAGTCAACAGGTAGTTGAAATATGAGGCTATGAGAGAGGAAATAGCTGGAGATACTGTATGAGTTATTTTTCTGTTGCAACGACAAAACGCTGTGACTGAGGCAGCTGATTGATAGAAGAATGAACTCATTTCAGCCTACAGTTTTAGAGGGAAAAGGGTCCATTATAGTGGGCAGGCAAGGCAGAAGGTAGGCATGGACAGCAGAAGCTGCAAGCTGAGAGGTCATGCCTTCAAACATAAGGGCATAGCTGAGCGCAAACTGAAGTGGTGTGGGGCTTTAAATCTCCAAACTCACCCACAGTGACATAGTTCCTTCAGCGAGGATGCACACCGCCTAGACCTTCCCCAATCCTGCCACCCTCTGGGAACAAAATTCTCAAATATGTGAGTCTATTTGGGGGGGGGACACTCTCATTTGAACCACCGTGGATGCTAAAAGACAAAGGTCAGGGATGGCTTCCTGGAGGAAGTAACTGCCTGGGTGAAGAGTTTGGGGAAGTATTAAATCCTTGGGGAAGAGTTGAGGCAAACCTGGTTCTCAAAAGAAGGGAGTTTGTATACCAGGGCTCACATCATGGGGTGGAGGTGAGGTGTGCATCATTAGTGTGTTCAACCTGCCACAACAACCTTTGTGTTTACTCACGACTCTAAAAGCTAAAAGTTCAAGGTAATGATGTGAGTGTTTTCCTTTGAGATCTTCCTTTTTGCTTATAGGCGTCTGTCTTCTCTTCTTTGTCTTCTCTATGTAGACTATGCCCCAATCTCCTCTTTTTTTTTATTTTATAAGAGTACCAGTTTTCTTGGATGATAACCCATCTAAATGGCCTCACTTTGACCTAGTTGTCTCTTTAAATTGTCTGTTTCTAAGTACAGCTATGTTCTGAGACACCGAGGTTGAGGCATGTGAGAGTTGGGGGGATGCCACTTAGCCTGTAGTGGCTAAGTCAGTGATGAGGGTAGCACTCATCTGGAGTCACTAAAGAGTCTCAAGAGAACAGCAGGGTTCCTGGTCCCTTCCAGAGTCCCTAGAGCAGGAAGTAAAAGCTGGAGGTGGCCTGAGAGATGGATTTAGAGGCTGTTGGGGCTGAGGCAGAGATCAGAAGGTTGAAGCACAACCTGATAAATCACCTGCTGGGGCAGGGCAGAAGAGGATCCTAGTGAGCCTGTGGGTACTCCATGGAAAACGTCATGGAGATTCCTGATCTGGTCCATGGTGGGCCTCTATGCTGGTTTGATGGGCCCGTGGGGCAATAGAGCCAGGTTGCCCCTGCTGGAAGCAATCTGAGTTAGGAACACGAATGGGAACTTATGTGCTCTGCATGATTTGGAGAGCCTTGGGTTGAATGAGAAAGGAGACTAGCCGTGAGGTTGCATCTTTGCTAGGGGACTTACAGTGCTTCAGACTGACATGCACTGGAGATGTGTGTGCCAAATGACTAACACCTCCACTCTCATGGAAGGAAGCTCAGTAATTATCTAGTCGATGGCCGCCTGTCTGAGGAGCCTCTGGGGTCTGGGAATGGTAACGGACTTTGGGTATCTTGGGTGTTTAGTCCCTCCCCAAGATCTGAGGGCGTTTAATCAGTCCTTGGTGTCTGATGAGTCACTGAATGCCCTTCAAGCTGAGTCACCCGAGGCCCCCTTCAGGGAAGGACAGCAGAGCTTTTGGAGGCAGAACCATGCTTGTTTATCTGAGGAAGAGAAAAGAGGGGTGTGATTTTTCCCAGCCAGTGAGAACCCCCCCTCCCCCCAGTGTTCTGTTGCAGTGTCCTTACATAGGCTCGTATGTTGACATCAATGGATGGAGAGTGTTAACTGGGCTTCAGGGTGTATGATTTGTACATTTGGTTGTGGTTACAGATTTGTCTTTGAAAATGTCTTTGTTGTGCTGCTTTCATAAAGACAGCCGCTGACATTTATAGAATCCTCACTAGCTTCCAGACAATGCACAAAGCACCTTATGTGCGTTGTCTTGTTTCATCTCTTCAGGCAAGCACCTGGGTTTCTCCAGAAATATCAAAGCACAGAGAAATAAAGCTTTGCCCAAGGCTGGACAGTTTCTAAGCTGCAAGGCTGAGGCGAAGTCTGATGGGCAGATGTCAGGACTCCCGCAATCCCTCACCATGCCATGCAGCTGCCTCTGTGGTCACCATCTAGTGTGTGGGCTCATGGAGGTGGCTTCATTGTCAAACACTCCTGGGGCTCATTCTAGATGCTTCAGTCATAGGTGACAAGATGAAAGGAACTGCATATCCATCTCTTTGTTCTGTGGGATGGGATTGAGATGCCTTCTAGAACAGAATTCTGGGGTGAGTTTGGTGAGGTTGAGGTATAAAGATTGTAAATCACTCAGACTATCCTTGGAATTCTGAGAACGCTTGCTGGAGATGGTTTCCCCCAAAATGAGTGTATCGGTGTCTGTTCCACCCCACACTGTCCCCTTTGTACTGCGTGGTGGTGACACTCCTTCAGTAAGTACTTGAACTGAAAAGCATTTTTGCAACAGCCTCAGCCAACAGAATGTGATAGAGGGGACATGACATGACCTCTGAGTGTAAGCCATTGAGAAGCTGGGGACATGTCCTCGGGGAGCCAAGAGATGGGGTGTGAGAAGTCTGTTTGCTTTCTAGCTGTCGAGTTAGAGCTAGTGAGGAGACTCCACCAAGGGAGACATCCAAAGAGAGCTAGGACATGCAGCTGCCTCTAGGAAGATGCTAGGACAAGAGCAACCGGAGCAGCAACTAGGCAGCAACTGGAGCCTAAAGCTTGCCATCTTTTCTGCCAGCCTCACACTTAGCCCTAGCCTTAGCTTCAAATCATCGCATGCGACTCTGAACAGAGCAAAGAGAAACATACCCTACCAAGATTTCAGGTCTCCGAGCACATAGACCTTTCTGGGTTAAGCCTTTACATCTTTGGGTGATTTTTTTTTTTAAAATTCGTTCCTTGAGAATTTTGTATAATATGTTTTGATCACATTTATCTTCTCAAACTCCTCCCAGATCTACACATCCCTTCCCCACTTGCCTACCTTTGTCCTATATTATTTTATTTTGTTTTATTTTATTTTTAACATATCAAATCCAATTTGCACTACTCTTATGCTCCTGGAAATGTGGTTATCCACTGTGGATGACTGACCTATAAAGCTATAACCTTAAAGAAAACTGATGCTCCCTCTCCTAGCAGATATCAACTACCCAGAGCTCCTCAGCTAGGGGTCGGGTTTCATACCCATTTCCTATCTTCATGCTGGAATTGTATCTGGCTTGAGCTTGCATAGGTCTTGTGCATATTGTCACAACAGCTGTGTTGTGCATATGTGCGACTGTCCTATTGTGTTCAGTGATTTTTAATGCAGCACCAAGGCATGGTAAGAAAAAAGGAATCAGGTTCACACAGCACTAGGTATGGGAATAAACAAGAGTATACTCTCTGTATGTTTATAGTCTTTTCTTCGACCTGTTGGCAGTGTGGTCCTTGGCAAGGATCTCAGTCCCTCAAATGTCCCATCTGTATGATATGAATTAATTATGGTTATGGCTTCAGAAGGTTATGGTGACAGTAAAAAAGAACAGTTCATTACTACCGCTTGACAAAGCCCTAATGTTTGCCTAAGTTGGGGTTTCAATTCAAACATTCTGACCCCAGACTACAACCCATTAAAACCACAGTCCATGATATTCTCACCAGTTCCTGAAAACTATACCAGACAGGAACACCCGGGTATACCCCAGTGCTCATGGTAGGACATGATTTCTGGTCTTCCCTATCCCCCTGTCTATTTTATGTTCCTTGGTGGGTGGTACTCTGTGCTGCAGGCTGTATCATCACTTCCCTTTTATGAACACAGCTCAAGATTATGTTGGCTTTTTTGGCAGTCAGCTCATGGTGTTGACTCATCCTGAGTTGGCAGTGAAACCTCTGGAGTGTTTCTTACCACATGTGCTAGCATCCAGCTGCATTCCTTCCCAGCCAGAGCTGGCACAGGGGGAGACCTCAGAAGCCAGTCTGCAGAGCTGTCTGCCTTGTTCCCTTCGGTTCACTGTTACACCTACCTGGTAAAGAGCCAAGAGGATCTGCTGGGTCCCCAGAGACATTCTAGAGCCTTCGAATATGTCTTTCCTTTCCCCCTTAGGTTAGTTTGAGTTCCTGACTGGTACTGATCATAATAAAAGAGTACAGAAAGAACAACATCTGGTCTGCATGTCTAGGAAGAAAGATGGGGTAAGAATCCCAGGAGACAAGACTGAGAAAGCCATTGTGATGGTTTCTATATGCTTGGCTCAGGGAGTGGCACCATTTGAAGGTGTGGCCCTGTTGGAGTAGGTGTGCCCACTGTGGGAATGGGCTTTAATACCCTTGTCCTGGTTGCCTGGAAGCCAGTATTCTGCTAGCATCTTTCAGATGAAGATGTAAAGCTCTCAGCTCCTCCTGCACCATGCCTGCCTGGATGCTGCCATGCTACCACCTTGATGATACTGGACTGAACCTCTGAAACTATAAGCCAGTCCCAATCAAATGTTGTCATTTATAAGACTTGCTTTGGTCATGGTGTCTGTTCACATCCTAACTAAGACAGCTATCATGGGGGGCCTATGCTGTGTGCTCACACTTTCCTAGCTTGTGGCAGTGCCATCATTGGTCATGAACTTTCTGCTGAGTTTGTATTTGGCCTTGTGATGATCAGTTTTGATTGTCAACTTTATGCAACTTAGAATCATCTGGGAAGAGAGTCTCAATAAGACATTGTCTAGATCAGATTGACCTGTAACTGTGTGTGTGTATGTGTGTGTGTGTGTGAGTGTGTGTGTGCATGTGTCTGAATTGATTGCTTTAATCAGTGTGGGAAGATCCAGCCTGAAAGTGGGTGGCACCACTTTTTTTTTTTTTTTTTAGATTTTGGCCCTGACTATAGAGGAGTAGAGGAAGTGAGTTGAGTCATAGGCATTTATATCTCTTTACTCCAGGCTGTGAATGTGATGTGGCTAGCTGTTTCAGGTTCTTACCTTAATATCCCTGCAACAATGAACTATAACCTGGAATTATCAGTGAAAGAAGCCCTGCCTCCCACAAGTTGCTTTTGGTCAGGGTACTTTATCACAGCTACAGAAATGAAACTAGAGCATGCCTGGATTTGCTCAGCAACCACCTGACTAGGAAAGAGGACAGAGTTGTGGACAGGGCCCATGTTCTTAGAAGACTTGTGCTTCCTGCAGAGGTGGTTCAGGTGGCTTCCAGTCTCCCCAGGAGGACCATCACTCAACCCAGTTTTTCAATTTGCCCCCAAGGATTAAATCATTTTTTTTTCTTGTCTAATTTCTTGCTGAGCTACAAGTTCTATAAGTGATTGCCTTGCTTGGTCATACTTGCCTGCCAGTACTACATAATGTAGTGTTCAGGTAGTCAGTGGGTGGTCAGTGTACCTATAGATCTCTGGGACTGAGTGCAGTTCTGGGTCCTAACAGCATCTCTTCTGCAGTCACTGGTGAGATCCTGACTCTTGTGGAGGGGAGTTCACCAGGGGTTCTTCTTAGGCACTATGTGATGAACAGTCAAATGGACACTATAGTTCTCTGCAGAACGGTATCAAAGGACTGTGATGATGCCATCAAAGAATGAGCCACCTCTGCATGTTCTGCTACCTTGTCCTTGAGTCCTGCAATTATGTCTTATTGATCTGCATCGTTCTCCTATTACTCCCCAGCCTGAGGCTCCTGTTCTATTCTGAGAACAGGAAGCTGTACCCTTAAAGATCCTTATTTATCTATGCCTAAATATTCAAAGCTCAAAGTGAATCAGCAACTTATTTTTCCTTCCTTCTTTCTTGTCACGTCTTCCTTCAGAGAAGGCCTATAAACGGCTAGGTTGAACAAAAATGGGGAGTGGCCTACAGGAGGAATAAATACTAAAATGAAAAAGCACATTGCTGAACACCTTAAAATATTAGTGCCTTGGGCAATTGACAGAAACTTGCCCAAGAAAGACTAAGCCAATCGGAAGACATTTTTCTGAGCATAGTGTGGAGAGGGGGTCCAGGAGGTAGACAGAGCAAGACCAGAGCATGGAGACACGTCAGAACCCTGGAGCAAAGGGTTTCGTGTCAGTCAGTTTTCTATTTCTTATACTAACTTGAAAGAGGAAATAAATATTTTGACTCATGGCTTCAGTGTTTTTAGACCACAGTTGCCTGGCTCTATTTCTGGGCGTGAGGTAAAGAAAAGCATTTCGTCAGGGAGAGTGAAGTAAGCCGTAGCTTCTTATTTGTAGTGGCCCCGAAGATAAAGCTAGAGAGATGGCTTGGTAGTTAAAAACCTGCACTGCTCTTGAAGAGGACCCGTATAGGGTTCCTAGCACCCATGCCAGGCGACTTATAGGTACCATTAACTCCAGTGCTCCAGGAAGATTTGATGCCCTCTTCTGGATCCCGTGGGCACTGCACTTGAATGCCTACACACAGAATTCAAAGTAAAAATAACACATTTTTAAAGTGGGGAGAGAGGGGGAAAGTATTGTAAACAAAATACTTCCCTCCAGGGCATGTTCCCTGTGACCTATGCCTCTAGCCTATTAAGTTATAAACCCATAATGGGTTAATTCACTCATAAGGTCAGGACACTCATCATCCAATCAACTTCCATTCAACTCCCAAAGGTCTCATCCTAAACACTAGCGGACTGGGGAAGCCTTTGATGCATGGACTTCAGTGGGGACATTTCAGATCCAAATTACACAGGCTCTCACTGCTTTTTACCTTCTTCAGGGCTGAAGTAGCTCAGCAGTGCCTCATTTTTGGAGTCTACCCCATTGTCTTTAGATTGGATTTCCTTGCTTTTGTTTGCTTTCTTCCCTTCCATTCCCTTCCCTCCAGTTCCCTTCCCCTCCCCTCTCCCTTCCTTTTACACTTTTCTTTCTTTCTTTCTTTCTTTCTTTCTTTCTTTCTTTCTTTCTTTCTTTCTCCATTCCTCTCTCCCTTCATCACTCTCTTCCTGCCTGCCTTCCTTTCTTCCTTCCTGTCTGTTTTCCTTTCCTTTTTCTGGCCTCATCTTCCTTTCCTCCCCCTCCCTCTCTCCCTCTTCTCTCTCTCTTTTATTGAGACAAGGTCTCATGTAACCCAGGCTAGCTGCAAACTTGGTACATAGCTCAGGATGACCTTCAACTTCTTGTCAGAGCACTTGCCTCTACCTCCCAAGTGCTAGGATTATAGGTAGGTATGCCTCACCATACCTGACGAGTGCAGTGCTGGGGACCACACTCATTTTAGTGATTTGTCAGACACATGTGTGGCATATACTCATTCAGTCCTCCCCACAACCTAAATGTACCAATTAGAAAGACTGCTATTTAACTCTCAGAGAACACTAGTAAACACATATAGATGAGAGGGTGTCACAGATATTCAATGAGCCACAGTATATATGCATGCTGTGACCATGCAGACACCCTGATACTCTGGCCTCTGCTTTTTCTCATAAGCTGAAAGCCAAGAACTAGTCTTGAATGTTACTCTCCAATAGGAAAGAAACTCAGTGGGCCGGTATAGGCCAAGTGTCTTCCTACGTGTGCTTCTCTAGCTCTTACTGGGGCAAGATCTCCCAGTATAAGCAGAACTCAGGGAAGTGGCTCTGTTGATTAGCAGATATCATACAATGCTCACATGGGGCCATGGATCACCTTAACACTGGGGTGTTTTGTTTGCAAATGCTCTAACTTTAATGTATCGTTTGAATATTGAATCAGTGAAACTAAGACTGAGAGTTCTTTTGCAGGATCATCCTGATGGCTCCTTGGGGGACTGTGTGGCAGCTCACCCAACACACCATTGTCTGGTGTTGTTACTTAAGAATGTAGGTAACAGGTTTGATGTGCTTTCTTTGGGAAACATTGCTTGGTTTCCACTTGTAGGGCACACCGTTCACTCAAAGTAAATCTAGGGGACCTTCCCAAGGTGGAGGCAGAGGTAAGGGAGCAACCAGGGAAATTAGTGTACCACTAGAGCTAGAAATTGCTGGACGTTTTAACTTTATGGGGCTTAAGTAGATAAGGAAGGACTGGTGGCAACTGTAGAGACTTAGACGAGCTGCATGGTAGGAGTCACTGCCTTCAGTAGAGAAGGCGACCTCCTACTACAATGCCACCTGGGCAGACACACGTCTTGAAAGCACTCTGACTTTCTCCGCTTCCCTGTTAGTGTCCTGGGCTGCTGAATCTAATCAGGGTCAGCGGTCAGGAGATCCTATTTCAGATCCATCAGTGTTCTTCTCTCTGTGCTCCCAAGCACGCTAGACATAGATTGATGGAAAGACCCATCTTGTCTCAAGCTGTGTGCCTCTGTGCATTTCATTTCTTCTCTGATGTTGTGATGAGTTAACCAACCAAATGAAATCCAGAAGGGACAGGGTTTACTGCACCTTACAGCTCCAGAGGTGACCCAGCCCATCACATAGGGAAGGCATTACTTCAGGAGCATGAGACTGACCTAGCAGTCAGGAGTCAGAGTGCAAACAGGAAGTGGGTCCGTGCCTAAAACTTCAAGGTGTGGTCCGCATCAAGGACTTCTTCCAACAAGTTTCCATAACCTTCTTGCACAGTACTGTTGACTGAGGAACAAGTGTTCACACTCGTGAGTCTACGGGGGTTGATTCGTACTCATTCCATAACACTCTGCTGAATGCCTCCTGAGAACGCACTGCCCCATGTTTCACTTGCTCTCTGGGTTGGGAGATTCAACATGGGGAAGTGACGAGTTCAGGATGCTAAGGACTGTATCCAGTTTATCTGTGGCCTCAGTACTTACTGCTATGCCTGGTTGGTGATAGGGTGCAATGGCACTTCGAATGTGAGTGCCTGTATATGTCTGACTGCCCCATATTTGCCATTCTTAGAAGGTCTTTGGGGCAAAGAATAGTAAATATTCTGCTTGAAGACAAAAAGGTTTATGTGATGCATGCATATCTTTGACTGAGCTAATGCATGGATCCTAAGCCTAGGATAGTTTGAAAGCACCTGGTTGTTCATTTCTTGGTACCGAGTTAATATCAGAATTCAATTTCAAATACATTAAATTCACCAAGACGTCTTTCTTCCTCAAGGATATGCTAGACTACACACTACTTCTCTTCTCCTGCCTTGTTGCCACCATGTCCCCATATAACAGCATCTGTTTCATTTCTTCGTCTCTGTATAGGTCCCTTGCTCAAGATGTAGACTGTGGCTAATCAGAGACTGCTTGAATAACTTTAGCACTCATGACACTGGAGCGTGAGGATTGCTGAAAGTTTAAGGCCATCCTGAGCAATATAGTGAGTTCTAGGTCAGTGTGGTGGGATCCATAGTGGGAACTTGTCTCAGAACACAGTGGATAGACAGACAGACAAACAAATAAAATACAGACAGAACATGCCTTGTCTTTGCATCTTTTTTCTTCTCTCCTTAAGGCAAGCAGAAGGCATATCCATCATTGGCACTCAAGATGCCAGAAGGAACATTTCAGCCTTATCAGGCTAATGACTACTGGTCATCCATGGTGTGACCAAAGTGTAGAGTGCTCTGCATCTGTAGAACTTGGGTTTGAACTCTGGCCTAGTTGTATGAGCTTAGATAAGGTACATCTCCTCTCAGTATCAGTTTTCTGATCTCTAAAATGGAAATATTGGATGGGATCAGGTGGCACAAATAATTTCAAGTCATCCCTGACCCATGGTGAGCATTCATCAAGCAGCATAGATCTCATGAGTATGAGCAACTCGAGTGGAAAAAAAAACTTGAGAGAATTATACTCCATTAAAGAAAGGAGAAAGAACTAAGAAAGCATGAATGCCCTGGGCTGAGTTCTGTGGCTTCTCAGGATTGTCTGAGCCTAACCAATCATGCAAGACAGTCCAGGTATTTATAGAGAGAACAACTCTGGGACTGCATATAAAGGGGCACTTAGAAAGAGCCCCTGCGTCTTCATTTTTCAAGAAAGCATAGAGACCAGTGGATGTATCTGGTTTTCTTTTTGTTTTGTTTTGTTTTCTTTTAAATTTTCTGGGAAAGATCATGAGTTCTTTGGCCTCAAATAAGCTTAGTTCTCTGCAGCTTCCCACAAGGAAATTAAAATTTCAAGTCCTGCACAGTTTTAGTTATCACGGATGGAATCGTAGCTGCTGTCACTGTCCATCAGTGGGAGCCAGGAGGGAGGGGGATGGGACTCTACAGCAAAGGAGAATTACTCCTCCCCTGCCCTCCCTTAGATACTTTGACACCCATGAATTCAAGGTAACACGCATTCTCAAGCACGGGTTTGCACAACGGAGCACAGAGACACAAACAAGTGGCTGACCCAGGGATATAATATATATATATTATTGTAGACGTGTGCCCATTTTGTGCATGTGTGTGCACTTACATGTGGAAGCCAGAGGATGATATCCAAATGTCTCCCTTGATTGATCCTTGCCTTGCTTCTTTTTGCCCCCTGTCCCCTTTACACTTCTCTTCCTGACTGGATGGACTGGTTCTCCAGTGAGCTCCAGGGACTATGTACTCTATCTGTAAAATTATCACCTGCCACCACTTCCAGCTTTAACATGGGTGCTGGGAATTGAAACTCAGGTCCTTATGCTTGTGCATCAGGTACATTATTGACTGAGCTATCTTCCCAACCTTTCTTGGGGATCATTTTTATCCTTAGTTATTTTTTACAGAAGAATGTCAACCTTCCCATTATAGGTATACTTACTTAGCCCAACCAGGGAACTAAGAAGAGAGGAAGAGGGGGATAGTATCATTATGGCTGTGTTCTGTTCACGCCTTCTAGAATATTCTGAAGCGATACATTGGTCAAAAAGCTACCAACAACTCATTAAAATAATAGGCATCAAATAGGATTCTGTCAAGAAACTGCTAGAGTTTGCTTTCTTTAGTGTTTCAATGTGAGTTTTGGAAGTTTCATAGGTAATCAATCTAGTTTAGGAGTCAACCAACCTTGCTCTGAGCCACTGTATGATTTGATTATTTGATTATTTGAGTTGATAGTCTAGTTTAGGAGTCAACCAACCTTGCTCTGAACCACTGTATGATTTGATTATTGGGTTTCCCCCTTATGAATAGTGACTTTTTGAGCCTTTTTTTCTAAGTCTTCAGAAACCCATCTGCATTGAGACTGCATTCAGCTGAATAAAATGGAGTTCAGACAACAGAATTAATGAAACAGAAGCTGATTCTCTTCCATGTGCTTTAATGCTCAGGGTGACAATCCACGGTTGATAGTCAAAGGATTCTTCTGCCTTGCTGTTTTTCCAGTTACTTTTCCACAACTGACAAAAGCTCCTCAAGGCAGGAATGGTTTGTTCTGGCTCAGTTTGAAGGGGAGTAGGGAAGTAGTAGAGAAGGCATGGCCACGGGAGCTTGAGGCAGCTCGTCTTACTACATCTGCATCAGGGAGTGATGAATGCCAGTTCTTAGCTTGCTTTTTTTTTTCTTTAATTGACTTTACATCGTGATCACAATCCCACTCTCTCCTCTCTTCCCAGTCTCACCCTTACAAATGCCTCCCCTATTCTTAGAGAATGGGAGCCTCCCTTGGATACCACTTCACCCTGGGACATCTAGTCCCAGCAGGATTAGGCACATCCTCTCCCACTGAGGCCGAGCCAGACAGTCCAGGGAGGGGGAAGGGGATACAATGGCAGGGAACAGAGATGGAAACAACCCCCATTCCACTTGTTAGGGCATCCACATGAAGACTAAGCGGTACATTTGCTACAAATGTGTAAGGGATTGAGGTCCAGCTCCTGCATGTTCTCTAGTTGGGTGGCCCAGGCTCCCATGGTCCCAGGTTAGTTGACTCTGTGGGTCTTCTTGTGGTGTCCTTGACCCCTCCGATTTGCTCAGTTATATCCCCCATCCCTAATCTTCCACAAGGCTCCCACAAACCTGATGTTTGGCTGTGGGTCTTTGCATCTGCTTCCATCTGCTACTGGATGAAGCCTCTCAGGAGACAGGTATGCTAAGTTTCTATCTGCAAGCATAACAGAGTATCATTATTGGTGTCAGGGGTTAGCTCTTTCACATGGGATGAGTTTTAAGTTGGGGGAGTCATTGGTTGGCTGTTCCCTCTGTCTCTGCTTCATCTTTATCCCTGCACATCTTATAGGCTATTTTGGTTTTATTCAATCTGAAACCCCAACCCTGGATGTTGATAATCACAGTTAAATATGATTGTTTTTCTTTTTTACCATTTACAGTCTAAGCAACTTGAGGGAGGGGAAATTTTTATTTTAGCTTACAGTTCCAGTTCATAGCCCATTACTGAGGAAAGTCGGGGTAGGAACTTGAACAGAAAGCATGGAGGAGTACTGGCTACAACTATGCTCACAGGTTCATGTCAGCTAGTTTTCTTATGCTGTGAAGGCCCAAATGTCTAGGAATAGTGCTACCCACAGTGGGTTGGGCTTTCCTACCTGACCTAGACCTGACCACAGGCCAATGTGATACAAGCAATTCTTCAATTGAGGTTCTCTCTTCCTAGTTGACTTGAGGTTGTGTCAAGTTGATAATAAAAACTAAACCAGGATACCACCTCAATAATCTTGTCTAGAAAGTCCCTCACAAACATGTCTAGAGGCTTGTTCCTTCAACTATCCCAGATTCTTTCTAATTGACAATCAACATTGACCATCACACTGCCCAAGCTTTCTGGATCACAAATGGCTGCTCCAGTTGGAAGAAATACAGGTGAAAGGTCAAACATGAAGGGAAACTGAAAAGATGACCCCAATGCACTTGTCTATGTTGAAGAGCTCTCTGGAAAGTCTCAGTGGTACCTTTTACTCCTCATTGGTCACAAGCATGTGCAAATGACCAGCTCTAATGGAGTTTGGATGTCAGTTATTTTACTCAGACACATCTTTTCTTAACAACCTTGAGCTCTTGTAAGGAAGAAGGCAGGAAGACGTCATCAGTATTTGTCACACTATCTTGGAAAAGCGTGGGAAGGATTTGCAGAGATAATTCATGTTAAACAACTGGCGGTAACTATTATTTAGTGCTGTTACCTACATCTGAGAGGATCTCCCTGTGAGGAAGCAAAGGGAGATACTCATCTTGGTGTTCTGGGTCTCCTTCTGCCTCTGTCACCTCCTGACTGGATCTGACTCATGATTCTGACTCACATAATCCCATCTTTCCGCATCTTCTCTTATGGCTATGCTTCTCAGAGGCACCTCCTGCTATTTTAGAAACCTATAGCAGGAAATAGCTCTATCATTTAAATGTAAAAAAAATATATGTAATATGTTTATATAATGTATTATATATATAATATTTTGTGTATATATATGTATATATTTCCTTCATGAATAAGTCTATATTTCTTTTTTTTTTTTTTTTTTTTTTTTTTTTTTTTTTTTTTTTTTTTTTGGTTTTTCGAGACAGGGTTTCTCTGTGTTGCCCTGGCTGTCCTGGAACTCACTCTGTAGACCAGGCTGGCCTCGAACTCAGAAATCCGCCTGCCTCTGCCTCCCAAGTGCTGGGATTAAAGGCGTGCGCCACCACCGCCCGGCTTTTTCTATATTTATTTTTTCTCCCAACCAGGTTACACAATTCTATAGGGGAGGAGTCACATTTTATTTCCACATCTGTGCCTTAAACTCCTGGTTCTTGGTTCTTCTACACAAATAAATGCCCACAGTAGACAGCATGGGCTTTTTGTAGCTACCATCATTTGTCTAAGTTAGTGGAAGAACTGAGGGCATAGAATCTAGGAGTTTGTTCACATATATAGGATAGTGCCTCATTCTCTTTCAGATATTTGCTATGTTTGTTTTTCAAAAGCTGCTCAGATTGTATGTGACTTGTGTGGATGTTTTCAGGGCTGACCCATTTGGGACTGGATAACCAATTGGCATGCTCTTCCCCAAGGAAGACCATTTCTCCTGCTCTCAGAATTTTGGTTGCCTGGAGGTCTTTATGTAGCATTCAGGCCTCCTGGCCTTCCCCTCATTCCCTTCAGCCTGCCTGTTGTTGTCTCTGTTTAGCTCACGTTTAGTCATGCATGTTAGCAACACTTTATGGGTGGAGCTTCTGACATGACTGGGAGACACAGACTCACGACAAAATTTCTGATCCTCTGCCCCCTGTTTGCAATATTCTCTGAGCCTTAGGTTGTAGGTTTCTGGAATGTTTTCCATCTGTGGCAAAGATAAATTCCTTGAGGAGGGGTGAGGATTTTCCTTATCTTTGGTTATAAAGACAAACATTTAGAATGTAGTTATAGATTATGCAGGTTTAGTAAAGTCATGGTGGTATGTTCTTCTCCAGGATCCATGACTTCACTAGCTTCTTAGTCAGCTACTTTTCTAGTACCAAGCATAGTTTCTTTCTTGTTCAGCAGATCTTAATTAGAGAGCCATTAATATCTTAAGGGATGTGTGCCACTTCTGTACCCTTACAGTTATTGGGCCAGATTGGCCATTGTTGTGGTTCATAGGCATTATAGCTGGGTAACTGTTGGTTGCTTCCCTCTTTTGGAAGCTTGTATGGCACCTTCTGGAACCACAAAAGAGAATCCTGTTTGAGTTTTCACCAGTGGACTTTTTGGGCCCATTCACATCAAAACCATCCCCTAAAGTTGACTTGGCCATGTACATTCTTAGGGATTCCTATAAAGTAGTAATAAAGCACGAACATGGATCATGATAATTATTGGTTGGAAAGCCCTACATTTTACTTGCCTATTTCTATTCAAGACATGTTCTGATCCCTTGGGGTCCAAAGAATAAGTCTCTAGCATCCAGTTGTACTTCCAGTTCAGTGGGAAGGAAACACTTTGTCTTTAAAGAAGAGTGGGTCTTATCCCTCTAAATTAATCAATTCAGAGAACAATTGATCTTCTCCTATGCTGGCGCAGTAACAATACTTCGCCACCTGATAGACAGTATTAGCCTTTGATTTTCATTGCTGAATTCAGGGTTCTGTGCATGTTAGGTAACTGTTTGAATACTGAAACACACTCCCAGACTGAACACAGCCATATGAACAAATCAATTAAGTAACCAAGCAAATATTTTACTTGATTAATTAATAGGGTTAGATCAATTTATGTAGACTGATAGAGCACTTGCTGTGTGCCAGGTCCTGTGTATAATTACTTAACTACCCATTCCCTCTAGGCCCTTTCGAGGCACATCTGAACCCTGAGAAAGGTAAGGATAGAATAGTTATTCTGTACCTTCTGCTTTGGGTTGAACCTGTGAAAGGGTCAGGGGGAACTGGAAACATAAGATCTGAAATTCTGGCAGATAACCTCCTATTTATTAGGAAACCTCATACCATTTGAGATCATGTCAAAGATCAATTTTTAGGTAGAGATCACCAGATATATCTCCTTTGCCTCTGGTCCTGAGTCCCTCTCATGTCCACAACATGGAAGGAATATGAAAATACCCCCATGCTCCTTGGTAGAGAAGAGAAAAGAAGTTAGGAAGTCAGAGCCAGATGCTTGCCATGGGGCCCCTGTTCTATGGTTTGACATTATTACCGAGCTAGATTTCACTTGTGTTGGGCCACTCCCTAACAGTGGGTTTTGGACCCTACCTTTCATTTCCCTTGAAGGACTAGAAACATCCCAACTGCTCCTCCTTTGGATTTAAAATACTATGTGAAGAGGAAGAAGTATCAGGGCTTTGCTGTGATCCATCAAGGGAAATATAATTCCTCCTGTTAAAAGAAAGAATAGAATCTACTCGCGGCCCCTTGTGAAAACACTCCATTCTGATTTGCTCCAAAGGTTAATACTTTACTTATGATTGTCTAGTGTCTCTAGAATTAATGGAACTGGACATACCAATTGTGACCCTCCTTCAGCTGAGGTCTGATTCTTCAGACCCCGCCTTGCCACAGATAACCACACCTCTCTGCCCACCTCCTGCTAATTGCCACGTTTCTCTCCAAGTTCCAGTCATGCCAGAAGTCCCACCTCCAGAGACTGAAGAAGTTGCTGATTGGGCCAAGTTGCTGACGAACTTGGGGGAGGGGTTTTGCCTTACCTATGCTACCTGTTAGCTTGTAACAAAGAGAATTGAATGAAAAATGGCAGACTGAAACACAGCCATGTGTTAGTCTAATTTTTACAAACCCTTCCCGCAGTTCCGGTACCCCAAAATTATTTTTCAGGAACTTGACCCCATTCCAGAAAACCCATTCGTACATGTGGCTGCTGGGTGGTTACAACTAATCACCTGGACAGAAAACCACTCCCCAGTAAAGTTACTTTACCTAAAGGCACACTCAGGATGTGGGAGGAGTAATTATTCCCATAATGAGATAATGACCTTATATATCCTAAAATTCCTTCATCCAAGGCAATTGCTTATAACTTTTTCTTGCTAAGCATGTCTGCTTTTTTGAACTCTAAAGATGCTTAACTTGTCCTTTTTCCTTTTCTGTTTAGTTTTGGATACATACCCAAGTCTTAAGCATGCTCCATCTAACCCTCTGGCTTTCTCAGTATTTCTTTGAAGCTCTCTTTCTCTTCTACCATGCAGCTACTTGCCAGCCTCCACTGCTGATCTTTTGGACCCTAGTTCAGAAAGGCTACATCTCTTCTCCCTCCTCTCCACCTTCCTCCTCTCAGTGGCTTTCAGGATTTATAACTAACACTCTCTGTTGTCTTTCTCTAAAACTCTAATTAAATGATCCTCAACCTTCAAGGTCCATTCTTCAATTCTTTATCCACAAGATCAAGATCGCACCAAAGGGAATGCTGATTATCTTAGTAACAGGAAAACATTATAGCAGAGTTTTTTTTGTATGGAAGAGTCAAGGCTGAAGCTTCAGAGAGAGGATGCTAAAGGTCTCAAAAATCAATAGAAATAAACAGAGGTTGTACATAGGATAGATAGCCTGTATACATGGATGCTGCAGTTACATCAGCTATGAATATTTTAGAAATGAACATAACCAGAGGAAAAGCCAGTCCCCAAGACCGAAGAAAAACAGTTTCAGAGGAGGCTGCACATGACTTTAACCTGGACCAGTCAGCATGACAGGTGTTAGGTGGGGACAGATAACCTTGCCAAGAGGGACAGATAACCTTGCCAAGAGGTGGGACAGGCATAAAAAGCCTACTAGGAAGTAAGCTTCTGTCCTGGGAAGAAAAGAAAGAGAAGGGGGAGGGAGAAGGCCTTCCATTCATTTGAAGAAATGACACGGAACCAAAGGACTTTAATCAGAGAGAGAGAGAGAGAGAGAGAGAGAGAGAGAGAGAGAGAGAGAGAGAGAGAGAGAGTTGTACTGTATAGACTTGGGGAGGGAGGATGCTTAGGAGACATTGCTCCCTTTGCATTGACAGAGGTTCCAGAATTGTAAGTGTGAATTTTACATCAGGAACAGGAACTCAAGTTTAACACAGCCTCAAATATTTCCTTTTCTACTCTTTTTATTATTCTTGGCTTCCTCAAAGGGCCTCATAATCTGAAGTGGCTGCCAGGACGAAGGTGGATATTAAATCTATGAATAATGGCTGAGGTTTTGTCTGTCTATAGACTCCATATATCCCCCAAGGGAACACGTATTCATATTCATCTTTTAATCAGTGAAGAAACTAGAGGATGACTCACCTGCTTCAGCTCCGAAAGAGCTCATAGCACCCATGACTAGCGTTGCTGATAGGTTCCATTTTCTCTTAGGTATGGCCCAGGAAGCCAGGGGGTAGCATACAGGAGGGAGGCAATGGGACAAGAAGGGAGAGGGTGCCTCTATCCTCACCCAGACTCAGGCTCCAGTTCAGAAGTTCAATTTCCTTCTCAAACACCCACTCCTAGATTCACAGGCTCATATACAAAGCCAGTCCTCACCACAAGCCTGGGAGGTGACCTTGCCAGAGGCTCTTTCCTCTTCCTAATGTATGAGCTTATGGAAAAAAAATTACAAACAGAAGAACCTCACTCTGATAAAACCCCTGGAGACAAGGAAAGACTCTAATGGCTGCCTGGAGTGAGCAGAGAGGAGATAGGCTAGCTGGACATGGAGAATTTTTAGAACAGGAAAACCACTTTGTATGACATCACAACTATGAACACACATCGTTATACATTTGTTAATTCATAGAGAATATATGACACCAAGAATGAGACTAAATATAACTCTAAACTTAGGGTGGATATGATACATCTAAGTGTGTTCAATTGTGGGGGCTGCTGATAAAGGAAAAGGTTGTGCATATGTGAGAACAGAAGCTATATGGATTAGTTCTGCATCTTTTATTAATTTTTCTGTGGCTCTAAAGCTGCTCAGAGGAATATTAGACTTTTAAACAACATCAGCAACAAAATCATCTACTCTGCCCAGAGCAGTAGTTGATAGTGTCACCCTCTCCCTTGCCTTTTTTTTTTTTTTTT
>NW_022196911.1:39458870-39462918 GCF_008632895.1 Mastomys coucha | reverse complement strand
CCCCCCCCTCTCTCTCTCTCTCTCTGTGTGTGTGTGTGTGTGTGTGTAAGAATGTGGGCACAGAGATGTCGTGGTTCACTTATGGGAGTCAGAGGATAACTCCAGGCATTGATCCTTGGGTTACACTTTATTTGAGGCAGGGTCTCTTGTTGTTCACTTCTACACTTGCCAGGCATGGGGGCTGGGTAGTGCCCAGGCATATACTGTCTCCATCTTTCATCTCACTGTAAAAGAGTTTGGGTAAGACCCCATTATGCTTATGGCTTTGTGTAGGTTCTGGGGATCTGCAATCAGGCCTTCCTGTTTGGACTTTAACCACTGAGGAATCTCCCCAGCCCTTTCATTCACAGCAAATGAGACTGCTGGGAAATCGAAGTAGAGAGTTCCCTTGTGGGTAGGCTAAGTCTATGGAAATTCAATAAACTGACTTCGAAACCCCATCACTTAAGAGGTGATTATTCATCGCAGAGACAATGTATTGCTTCCACTCTGTTCCCCCAGGCACCTAAGAGTCCCTTCATAGATCAGGAGCTTTTGATGGAATTCAGAGGGAAGCAGCAAACCCAAGTTCAGACGATAGATCTGGATAAAGTGAAGAACAAAGATGGAGTGCCTTGGAAATCATGTAAATCAATGGAGAACGGGAAGAGTTTGCCAAGTTCGATTTATATACAGATTTGCATAGCATTACAGAGCACCAGCCTTTGCAAAGACCCAATGGTTACTTCTGTATGCTGAACTGCAGGACTTATTTCCATAGATGTTCCCAATAAGACTGAGAAGCACCCATTCTCCTCATTTAGCAGACAAGTTAACTGAGGCCCAGGGTAGAAAAAAACTTGTCAAAAGTTACAGATGTAAGCCAGGTGTGGAGGGGCGGGTCTGGAATCTGGCACTTGAGGAGAAGAGACAGGTGGGTCAGGACTTCAAGGTTGTCCATGGCTATGCAGGGAGTTCAGGGCTAGGCTGGACCTTCTGTAATGAGACCCTTCTATAAAGAAGTACAGTTATGGATACTTCATGTTCTTATTACTTCAGAAGTCTACAGGATTTAAGGTATTTCTCAGTTTTTTCTTTTAGCCTTTGGCCTAAAGAGTTAATCACCATTTGCTGCTCTATTTGAAAAATGATCTTTTTAAGAAAGGAAAGTATGTTTAGAGAGAGTGAGTTTAAGAGTAATCCCGAGACTTTCTGTTTATTTTCTCTGGGTGCACACACTCCCCCATGGATAATTCATCCGGGATGTGAGCTGGAGCTCATTAGAAGTCACTGGGCCTGGGGGAGAAGATAAAACCATGATTAAAGACATCTGAGCCCTCTAGGACAATTTATTATCTTGGATTTCATGTTTAGTAGGAGATGCTAATTCACATAAGAAGTCTCTTGGGGCACACAGGGACTCTAATTGTGGATCTCTGGAATCTGGGGGGCATGCCTTTGCTCCTGCACTGGGCTAGGTACCAGGTCTGGACAGAGAGGTGCCAGGCCCAGGAACACCTTGCGACTGTAATCAGCTTGGCCTTCAGGAAGGACAATCCTTTGCCATAAAACAGAACGTGGCTCCAAGTTATCCCTAAGGAGGCAGCTAATTTGTTTTTTCCTCAAAGTTCTGTCCAGTCACGCCAATGAAAAGGTGGAGACTTGGCTTCTGAAAGAAGAAGAAGTTTCAAAGCATTAAAGCAGCCAGCAGAGTGGCAGACAAGAGAGAGCAGTGATTCTGAGGGCCAAATTCCTCCCAGGAGCAGAGTGTGCAAAAGACTATTTGTGGTGGCCACAGGTTTGCCCAACGAGGAAGCTGGAAGACAGTTTCTAATGTAAATTCTGGAGAGATTGGAAGACAGAGTAGAGTAGTAAAAGCCATCCTAGAGGTCAAGGCCCTGGTTGCATAGAGGCTGCTGGAAGGGGACAGTCAAACTAGCAAAGAGGGCTGATCACTTTCCAAAGGATGACTTTTGGGATTAATGTTTCAAATACCGGGGCAGCTTTATGGAGTGGGGATTGTCAAGCTCGCCACTCCTCAGCTGAGGTGAGCAGAACAGAGACAGACAGAGGAACTTGTCCATGTCACATAGAGCTGAGTTTGGGATCCAGGTAGTCTAATTCCCTTCTATGGTGTGGACTTGTTTGAGTGTCAAGGCCTGAGTGCTGGAAGCTTTGTCCCTAACATGGTGCTGATGAGGTACTGGGCCCTTTAAGAGGTGGGGTGTAGGGGTCAGGGGGCATGTCTTTGAAAGGAATTAGTGTAGTTCTACAATCCCAGCTAGTCACCATGAGACTGGTTTGTTATACAAGACACAAACCTGAATCTATCTCACTTCCAGAATTACAGTGTAACTTCTTTCTCCCTCTCAAGGTCATTCCATTGTGTGCCATCTGAGATATAGCCAGAAGGCCCTCCCTGAAGGCTTAACAGACAGGATATAGCAGAAGGCCCAATCTTGAACTTTCAGCCCTCAAAAAGATGAGCTATGTGAATCTTCTTTCCTTTAAGTTTCCTGTGTTGTTGTTGGTGGTGGTGGTGCATGTGCACACATGTGCATGTGTAAGAGCACTTAGGGATGCCTTCAGAGGACAACTCCTTGGAGTTGGAGTTACAGACATCAACCAGTGAGCTTTCCAACATGGGTACAGGGAACTGAACTCCTATCTTCTGGAAGAGCAGTACTTGCTCTTAACTGCTGAGCCATCTCTTCAGCCCAAACGTTTGCTCTTTATTCATTTATTCAAGCCTGGGCCAGGCTTGTGTTCAGGTATTTTGTTATAGCATTAAGAAACAGACTGAGATATAATGCTAACCATGTAGTCTTCATCTGTGAGATGGGAATTCTAATATCCCTGCCTCATAGGGTTATAGTCAGAATAAAATGACATCACAAATCAAAATCCTTAACACAGAACTTGTTGGCTCATGGTAAGAGTTTGTTAAGGGAAGTGAGTTTGTTTAGTTTAGAGAAGCTACCAGAATAGGAGGCTTAATTGTTGCCTACAAATACATGAAAAACCCCTTAATGGTTCACTTACACTTGATGAATATTGACCCTCTACAAAGACAAACAAAGAGCTTTTCTTAAGTCTGTGTCATCCCAGAAGAGAATTTAATTGAAACAGGAGAAACTTAATTAGATGTAAAAATATTTTTTTCTTCATGCTGGGTCTAACATTTCAGAAGAAATTATTACAATTAGTTGTGAAAGTGGAATGCATAATGTTTAAATAAAGAATTACTAGTTGAAGTGGTCCCATGTACAAATGTGCGGGTTGCGCACAGGGCAAAACTTAAACTGTAGTCTGTGCATAGCACTCCTTGGCAGTTTCAAAATGCAGCCTTTTATGGAAGTCTTGCTTTATACCTGGCTTGACATGGCATAAAGTTCAGTTTTATGTGGAAGAACTTGAGCAGGGTGCTTCTAAGTGGACAAATTATATAGGAGCTAGACTCTATTGAATAAGATTTATCAGTACTTGAACTAAATGTCTTCTCACATGTATTTATTATGAATATGACCATTTCTTAAAATACATATTTATTTATAAATGTACCATAGAGATATGTTTATAAAGAAGAGAACCTAGCACAATCAAATCTAAATTCACTGATTTTTAATATGAAATAAAAATTCTAAGTAATAAGGCAGTAGAGGGTCATGCTGACTTAGTGTGATAGTTGATTTTTGGCAACTTGACACAGACCTAGCTATAGCTAGAAGAAGAAATTCCAGCTGAGAAATTGCCTCAATTAGATTGGCCTCGGGGCCTGTGTGGGGGTTGTTTTCTCTCTTGTCAATGTTGGAGAGTCCATCTCATTTCAGTGTGGGTGTTACCATGCCTGGGCAGGAGATCCCAGGAAGCGTAAGGAAAGAAGCTGAATGAGAACCTGGGGTCAACAGCAAGCCGCTTTCCTCCATGGCTCCCCTCTGCTCCTGACCTGATTTCCCTCAATGTCTGGGCATGGAAGCCAGACAAACCCTTTCCTCTCCAAGTTGCTTCTGGTCTTGGTATTTACCACAGAAATAGAAAGTGAGCAAGGATACTTGGATTTTTTTTTTTT
>NW_022196911.1:39451599-39458860 GCF_008632895.1 Mastomys coucha | reverse complement strand
TTGCTTTCTTGGAGAAAGGGTAATGAGGCATCTTCTAACTCCTGGCATCTTAGACGAGAAAGAACTATGAGAAGAACTCAAAGAATATGCAAGATCTTCACAGACACGCCCTCTCAATTTTATCTGTCCTTTTCCTCTATGGCCTCTTCCTGCCATTATAACCATGATCTGGACTTCTTAGCTTACAGAAAGGTTCTAAGCCAGAGCCACAGGGTGTTCAGCTTGTGTAACAGCAAATGAAGGCTCCAGGAAGCCTTAGAGGGAATTGGAGGAGAAAAGAAGACTTCAGTGCTTTTCAAACACACCTATGTTGCTCGAGCACTGGGCAAGACCTTACAAAACAGGGCTCCTTGTCATGGTCTTTAACCACCATCTGAGATAGGCTATGTAGAAAAGCAGCACTTCATAGGGACTTGAAATCCCTGTAGCTCTCTCCTGCAGAGGAACCAATTTGCTAAATGAATCATCCCGATCCTGGGGGTTAGGGAGAACAACATCTAATTTGGGTATTTCAGTTTATGAGTAAATAACTTACCCTTTGGTTTCTCCATCCAGTTCATAATCAAGGGTCGGGAACATAAGCTTTTATGCGCATGGTTATCATGTTGCATTTTTATGCTGCTTGAGTGGCTAACATGCCTTGGAGGGTAAGAGGATTAGGTAGTAAACACTGTCCGATAAATATTAATAGTGAATCCTCCTGTGCATGATACCATGTGTTCCAGTAGACCCAAGGCTGGGAAGATGCGGGGCCCTTGTCAGAAGTTTCAGACACTGTCTATTTGCCTTTTCAAAGGACAGCCAAAGGAATAACAGTCCCTGGATTTAGACCTAGCTTCTGCCTAAGCACACGAAAGCGGGGGACCAAAGCAAAAAGAAGCAGGGAGAAGTTTTCACAGCCAAGAATAATAGAGACTGGCAGGGAAAAGAACCCAAGACAGAAAATGAAATTTCCTCTGAGGAACATGGAGAGGAAGGGAAGGGAGCTAATCAAGCCATCCTCGGCTCCAATCTAAGCGTCTCACCCCTCCCGGGTGAGAGGTCGGGTATCACATCGGGTATCACTGAGGTCACAGCCCAGCTCAGCAGATTTTGGGAACTTCCAGAAGTCTCAAGTTCTTTTGGGATACTACTGTAATCATTGCATGTGGGCTTTGCATTGCTCGGTTCAAGTACTTTATTTGGGAGTTGAGGGTTTATTACTCAAGGGTGACGTTTCTTCTAATGGACAAGGCCTCGCTTAGCGAGGGTTGTGCACGGAGTAGGATTTGGTCTGGAGATCCCTCCCCTCTCCGAGTCTACTCCTAGGTCTTCTTCACCTTGATTTTGCTCAGCGTCTTCTCAGGGTTGCTATTCTTCCTCTCCTTTTGTTTATGAGGCAGCCTTACACATTGGGGGGAATGCCAGTGTTTGCTAGGGCTTACATGACATTTACTACCAAAAGGAGTCCCCAAAGTGGCCATAGATAGAGGTGATATTTCTCATGCTGGCTGACTTCTGCTTTATTTTTTCCTTTTGAGAAAAATTAACGACCAAAGCTGTTAACATTTCCGAAAAGATCTTATATATTCTCATTTTCCTAATTCTACTAGGAAATAAAAGCCTATTTATCTGTTTTATATTTATCTTAACATAAGTAAATAATATAAAAAATAAATATGCTCTAACATAAAAATAAAGGCTTCCCCTGAAGGCTTCCATATAAGTGTGGTTGAGTGAATAGATCTGTTCATCTTGGTGTCAACCCTAAATTCCATGGAAATGATATTAAGTAAATAACATACAAATAAAGAAAAAGAGATCAGGAAAAGGAAGGCATAGAGATATTGCTCACTTTGTAGAATACATGCCCAGAATGCTTGAGACTTTGGGATTTGTACTGGGCACTACATAAAGCCAGGAGTGCTAGTCCACACTTCTGTCCATCATCCCAGTGCTTGGGAGGTGGAGCCACAAGGATCAGATGTTCCCTGTTACTCTCAGCTACCTAGTAAGTTTGAGGCTAGTCTGAGCTTCATGAGATTTTCTTAAAATAAAGAAACAAAACCAAGCAAAGTGGGGAAATGGAAGATGTCAATAAGATGGAAAAGAGATGCAGGAGTGATAAGGTTCTCCTGAAAGAGCAAGGAAAAGGAAAAATGCGGGGCCCCTAAGGCTGCAGTTCTCAACTCCTTTGGGAGTTGTATATCAGATATCCTGCACATCAAATGATTATATTATGATCTATAACAGTAGCAAAATCACAGTTATGAAGTAGTAAAAACAAAGTAATTTTATGGTTGGGTCACCATAACATGAGGAACTGTATTAACGGGTCACAGCATTCAGAGGGTTATTAGCCCAGAAGTTCAGAATACATGAAGTACAATCCACAAACCACAAGAAACTCAAGAAGAAGGAAGACCAAAATATGGACACTTCATTCCTTCTTAAAAGGGAGAACAAAATACCCATGGAAGGAGTTGCAGAGACTAACTATGGAGCAGAGACTGAAGGAAGGACAATCTAGCCTGATATAGCTATCTCCTGAGAGGCTCTGACAGTACCCGACTAATACAGAAGTAGAGGCTCACAGCCACCCATTGAACTGAGTACAGGGTCCCCAATGAAGGAGTTAGAGAAAGGACCCAAGGAGCTGAAGGGTTTGTAGCCCCTTAGGACAAGCAACAATATGAACTAACTCAGTTCCCTCAGAGCTCCCAGGGTCTCAACCACCAACCAAGGAGTGCACATGGTGGGACTGATGGCTCCAGCAGCATGTGTATAGTAGAGGATGGCCAAGTCGGTCATCAATGGGAGAAGAGGCCCTTGGCCCTATGAAGGTTCTGTGCCTCAGTGTAGGGGAATGCCAGGGCCAGAAAGTGGGAGAGGGTGGGGTGGCGAGCAGGGGGAGGGGGGAGGCAACAGGGGTTTGTTCTTGTTGTTGCTTTTTTTTGTTTGTTTTGTTTTTTTTTGAGGGGAAACTGGGAAATATGACATGTAAACAAAGAAAATATCTAATAATAATAATAAAAAGAATGACTGCTGTAAGCGAATGCACACAGGGGGAGCTTACTCACCCCTCAGAAGCTCAGGATATGTAGGAGCTGGAAGCATAAGTCTCCTCTACAAACCCGGATGTGGGTAGGCTTGAGGCTAAGAGGATGGGTCAAAATTCTGACTTAAGAGAAAGATTTTGTGTCCCTCAGTTTGCTATTCCTATAACAACATACCAAAGAGATTACAAAGAAAAAAGGTGGAATCTTTTTTTTTTTTAACTTAAAACATTTGGCTCATAGTTTGGAAGTTCCTATACACGCACAATTGTCTCCTTTGTTTTGTGGCTTATGGAAAAAGAGCACATAATGTCAGAAATGTGTGACAGAGCAAATCCAATTATAGCCCAAACCAGTGCAAAAAGAGGAAGAGGAAGGGGTTAGAATCCACTCACTCCTTGCAAAGGACACCTTCAGTGACACAAGGACCTCTTTTTTACAGAGTCCCATTCCAAATAGCTCTAGCTAGGGGACCAAGGCTTCAACCCTCGAGCCTTTGGAGAACACTCACTCATCTAAACCACAGCAGACCCTCGGTACTCAGCTCTCAGCCAGACAACTCACCCTTATTCTAGCCGAAGACAAAATGTTCCCCTGGAGAGACTACAATGGAGAGCTCTGGGATTCAGCCACAGTGGAGTAAAAGCAGAGGGACTTCAGGGCAAGAGTCTCCACTGAATATGGGGGGCTCAGTTCTGTCTCAGCACTTGGACCCCAGAATTTGGCTATCAAGGGTACACCACTACATAGGGAACATTGATGCTTGAAAGAAAACAGAAAAACACCCCAGAGCCACAGCCCTTTGGGTATCTCCAGCTATGTGGCTGTATCTTTCCTGCTCTGCATTTTCCTTGTAAGTGAATGAATAACTAAGGGCATCTCTTAGCATTGCCAATATTTTGTTTTATTATGATTTATTTGTATATGAGTGTATGCATGCCTGAGTGTGTGCGCCTGCACACGTGTGTAGGGAGTTGATTTGTACATGAGCACAGGCACTGCACAGACCAGCAGAGGCCATCAGATTTCCCTAGTGCTCGAGTTACTTGTATATCCCAATATGTACACGTCATTTTTTTCCCCCATTCACCTATTACTGAGGGACATAGATAGAGCTTCCATGTTTGGCTGATGCTGCTGATAATTCTGGTATTTTTGCAAGACAGTGACCCTACTTCTTTTAGATAGAGACACTGAAGTGGGACTGTTGGATCCTATGATCATTCTTCTCTTTTGGTTTTGAAGAGTCTTCAGATAGCTTTGCACAACCCCTCCCCGTCTCCATTCCTATTAGAGCTACACAGTGTTTTCTTTGAGTACACCCCACCAGTAAGACAGGGGATGTCTTCTGGGTAGTAGCCTTTCTGATGGGTGTGAAGTGGTATTAGATTGGGCCTTTGATATGTGTTCCTGATAATTAGCTAGGACACACACACACATCTTTTCTTTATTTTCTGCCCTTTTGTAGGCTTTCTTTGGGAAATGTCTGTTTGAGTCTTTGGCTGGTTTTTTATATTGAGTTGTTTACTTTTTGATACTGGGTTGATGAGTTTCTTAGGTCTTAAATATCAGCTTTCATCTTCCTTTGTGCGTTGACTTTCTATAGTGCTTTGGTTCTAATCCTTCACCTTCTGTGTATACATCTTAAGCTTCTGCTTTGTCTTGTTATGGGGCTCACATACAGCACCCCAGAGTCGCGACGGTTTCCTTTTAAGCTGTTGGCAGCTCAAGTTCGAGTGCCTACAAAAATCCCTCTCCTTTTGCATTTATTTGTATTTTTAGTGTTACAGTTTATATCCTTTTATATTATCAAAGTCTTTCAGCCTCACACTTTTATGGCTTTTGTCTTTTAGCTTTCATCTAACAGGTGAAAATTATCTAGCTATCACAATTGCAGTATTATAATATTTGAATTTGGCTACGTATATGTCCTGGTTAGCTTCAGCTGTCAACTTTGAAAGTTGACAAGGGAATCTCAGTTTAGGGATTGCCTAAGTCTCAGTTTAGGATCAGCATGGCCTGTGGGCATGTAAGTAAGTATGGGATTGTCTTGATTGTTACTTGATGTGGGATAGCCCATCCCACTGTGGGCAGCAACGTTTTCTGGGCACATGGTCCTGGGCTTTATAAGAAAGCTAGCTGAGCTCAAGAAGCCTGCATATGAGCCAGAAAGCAAACTTCTTCCATGGTTTCTGCTTGAAGTTCTTGCCCAAACTTACCTCAGTGGTGAACCTGGAAGTATAAGTTAAGAAAAAACATCCTTAAATTGCTTTTGGGCAGAGTATTTTATTACAGCAACAAAAAGAAAAATGGATGACGATACTTTCCTTTACCAGCACATGGCATCTTTTTATGTGTTTTTATTTTCATTTTTATCTTGGATTTTTTTTTGTATCAGAGAGGGTAGCAGTGATGATTAGAAATGAATTTATGTTTTATTACTCATTACTTGACTTCATTGAGCAAATAGCACTCCCCACGTGTGCAAGAATAAGCAGAGATTCCGTTTGCTTGCAGCCTTCCCTTCAGCGGCCTTACTACTGGGTGCCATTAATTTAAACTCAGTTATTAACCATCAAAGACTTAATAAAGTTTGCCTTTCCCAGGCATTTTTTCCCAATCTAATAGTTAATTCCCAAGATTAGAGAGCATCCTTGCAACTTTGTAGATGAGTCTTACTAAACTGAAGGAAGCATGCCTGCAATCCCAGCTCCTAGTAAGATCCTGTCTCAACAAAGCAAGGCAAAACAAACAAAACAAAGCAGAATAATTTACCAACAAAAACATTAAATACTGTTCCAGAAAGATATTGCTCTTGTGTGGAGGATGTGTTACCCACATCTTCTCCCTCTCTCCCTCCTTCTTTCCCCCTGCCTCCCCTTCCTCCTCTCCCATCCCCACACCACTCTCTCTGTTTTGCCATAGCCTGAATGGCTTGGTCCTGGAAACCTGACTGTAGAAACAAGGGAATCAAGAAAGAACAGACAGGAAGGTTGTGATCAGGTAGGCCATGTGCTCGGATGGAGGTTTACCACCAGTAACAGCCACTGAAAAACAGTGACTTTGTCTTATACATCTGAATTGAGAAGGTGAGTTTATGGTATGCAACTAAATAAGGAGGCAGGTCTAGTTAATTTTGGTAGGAGCCTCTGTGTGGAAGCAGTCTGAGGCTGCAGTCATGGTATAAGAAGAAGCTGTGGTTGATAGTTTCTGCATACACTGTCAGTTTTTTGTTACCTTTGATTTTCACCTTGAGAAGGCTTTGCCATATCTCGGATCTGCACCTGGGGTGCTGTCATTTCTATGGACCTGAGGCACTGGTGTCTTTGATATGGGTGTGCTCATGTCAACAATACACAACATATAAGACTTTATCTGCTCCTCATCTGGTTTCTTGTTTGAAATGGCAAGTTCCACACTCATCTCATGAGGTGTTGATAGAAGGGTGTGTCTTCCCCATAATTCAATGTTTCCCTCTGTCTCTCCACTCTAAACACTGAGATAAAACCCAAGGTAATGACTCTTGAGGGAATAGCACACCAGTGAAAAGAGCTCCGAGTTTCTGTTGGTAGGCCACACTAGCAGCAGAGCCTCCATGCATCCCATCAGCTTCCTCACCTGGCCATCACAATGCCACCCACTGCTTTCCCTAAATATTCTCTGGCCTTGAAAGAAGAGGTGTGTGTTCGTGTACATATCCATCTTAGGACTGAGGAAAAATCTGGCCTTTCAACTCTGACAGGGCCAAGAGTTGAGTCTGCTGCTTCTAACGAGATTGAAGCAATGGCTGGGAGCAGAGGAAGGGAACACACATGGAAGGACTGCATCGTATAAGCTACAATGGCCTTTGGCTCTAAGGACTATCTTCCTGTTCATGGCCTAAATCTCTGTGACTACAGTACCCAACTAATGCAGAAGTAGAGGCTCAGAGCCATCCATTGGACTGAATACAGGGTCCCCAACGAAGGAGCTAGAGAAAGGACCCAAGGAGCTAAAGGGTTTGCAGTCCCTTAGGACAAACAACAATATGAACTAACTAGTACCCTCAGAGCTCCCAGAGACTAAACCATCAACCAGAGTACACATGGTGGGACTAATGGCTTCAGCTACATATGTAGCAGAGGATGGCCAAGTCGGTCATCAATGAGAGGAGAGGCTCTTGGTCCTGTGAAGGTTCTATGCCCCAGGGTAGGGGAATGCCAGGGCCAGGAAGCAGGAGAGGGTGG
>NW_022196911.1:39445707-39451401 GCF_008632895.1 Mastomys coucha | reverse complement strand
TTTGGTGGGGAAACTGGAAAAGGAGATATCATATGACATGTAAATAAAGAAAATATCTAATAAAAAAATAAGAGTCATACTGTCCACCCTCCCTGGCATCCTATGGGAGTGATATCTTTCAAACTGATTCCAATGTGAGAGAACAGGACCCTCTAATGCTTGCACATGCATATGTGAATGTCATTTTCTTTGGGGAGAAATCCTACTCTTTCTGATAGGAACACTCTACAGTCCTTACTCTAAGACCTTATTCTGCAGAAAAGAGTCTCCACACACACTGCTTATGGTAGAGGAGAGAACCAACTTGCTCTCACTCTCCATGTGAGCAGTACAGTGTGAACACCTCCCTCCCATACACACACACACACACACACACACACACACACACCATCTAAAGAAACTGAAGATGAGCTATCAGGCAGACACTTAGAATGCTAACCCACTGCCTTCTCAGAATGCTGGCTTTCTAAATAAAATATAACATGAAGATTCAAACCCTGGCTTTTGCTTATGTGGTGGGCAGTGCAGTTCATATACAGATCTTCACATCTATGGTTGAGGTTGTGGGTCAACATTAGGACAAATAAAATTTGGATGATCACGTTCCCTGAACTCTGGGTGATTTTTATTTTATTTAATGCCATGTTATCGCTCTTATAAGAAAAGATTCAATTACCAATATTGCAATTGGGATTGACAGTTGGGGACTCTCACTCCAAACTTATGCCTGCCTAACCCAGGGAGAACTAACAGATAAATCTCCATAGTAGTCAGGGTCACTATCCCAAGAGCCATGCAGAGAGCTCTGGGAACCCAGATGAACGTTTACCTTGGGCCCGCAGCTGGTTATGTTTTTCCTTCCTAACCTCAGTCACATGTTGGAATTGGTTTGCCCAGGCATGTGTACAGGGAATAGCAAGGTAGACCCTGAGTCCACCTGCCCAGCCAGCACTAATGGGAAAGGAAGACTGTCTTACCTTGTTGTTGAACTCAGATCATGTCCTGCTCCAAATGACTCCATACTGAATAAAACAATGCCTTTTGCTCATTTCTTTGTTTGTATGTTTCTGGATTGTTTGGTTTTTAGACTGTGCTTTGTCCAGAGAGCATCAATTTTACAGGTAGCTGTGAGTCCATCTGGAGAATGGAGGAAGGCCCTGTACCTACGCGGACATGTGGATGACAACATTGATCTGGTATGAGTAGGAACTTATTCTTGGAAATGAGAAGCGTGCTACCGTATACATGTATCAGAGTGAACTGGGACTGCAGTGGCACATGGGCTCACAGGCACACCAAAATCCTACCAGGCAAATTAGGGATAAGAACCTAAGAGGAGACGGTGAGAAACTCCCTGACATGGACCTCATAAAGAAGTGGATACTTAACATTGCTATGGTAATGGTTTCCGCCAGTCTGCCATCTGACCAACTGATGTGTGTGTGTGTGTGTGTGTGTGTGTTTGAAGGAAGCCACCGATGGAGGACTCTCAACTGTCCCAGTGGCTTCAGCTAGGCTCAGTCCCTTGCTGCTGACCCCACCTCTTCATCCTTTTTCCGGCTCTTCATCTGTCTGCTCACTTGCTCCTCTAGACACCGGTCTTGCCCCTCTGCCTCTGCCACTAGACTCGAGTCTGCACTTCACCTCTGACGTCTCACCATCCACCAGTGGCCACAGCAGCTTCTATTTGTAAGTAATTATCTCAAAACCAGATTTTGTTTATATTTCTGTTAGCTTTCCTGCTTCTCAGGTCTCCTGAAACCTCTTGAACTGTGCTGCACGCAGCCTCTTAACACTCGGTAGTCATTCTGCAACGTATCTATAGATGCAGAAATACTTACTCTGTGCTGTGGACTATGCGGTCTGAAAGTTAAAATTAGTTATTAAGAAGAACCTGCATTGACCTCAGCCATGATTACCAAGGGGAGTGGGAGGATCTAAAAAGTCACTACCAACAAAACTGCCATACGTTCTGAATTTGTTGCTAGCCAATAAGTTCTCCCATTGTGGAAAGACACAAACGTGTTGGACTATGTTTCTGACATCATGTGCTTACAACACTGTTCTCTATCTGGCTCTGGATGAGTGAGAAATATCAGTAGAAGTGACAATGTCAGTGACCATGGGGTGTGGGTCAAAGTCTCAAAAGATATTTTTTAGAGACATCTGAGGTAAAATCTGGATCCCTTCTCCCCTTGCCCCCTGCCCCCCTTATTTTAGTTAAGGGTTCTGTTGCACCACGACCACTGCAACTCTTATAAGGAAACATTTAATCGGGGCTAGCTTACGGTTCAGATAGTCCATTATTGTCATGGCAGGAGGTGTAGTGGCATACAGGCAGACACAGTGCTGGTAAGGTAGCTGAAGTCTATATCTGGACCAGCAGGTAGCAGGAAGAGGGAGTGAGATGCTGGGCCTGGTGTGAACATCCAAAACTTCAAAGCCCCACCCTGTCCAGTGACACACTTCCTCCAACAATGCCAGGCCTACTCCAACAAGGCCACCCTTCCTAATCGTGCCACTCCCTGCTTGCCTATAGGGGCCATTTTCATTGACACCACCATGCTCTGAAAGAGCAGGTACCAAGTCTCTGTGGGAAACCTGTCTGTTAACCCCACCACCACCTGCCAGTGCAGAGAGCAGATACTTTCTATACCATGGTAGGACGGCAGGCCCAGCTGGCACCCCTTTCCCAGATCAGGTGGTACAACATGATCCCCTCCCTCAAGTAAAGATAGTTGCCAGCATATTGCCTTGCCTATTTTTGGCTTCTATCAGTAAGATGGTGTTTGAATTCCATCAGGGCTTTCCTTCTTTACATCCCGTCCTCTGGGAGCATCTCATAACGTAAAGGCATGTCTGTTTTCTAACACTAAGTCGTTAGCTCAGTGAAGAGTAATTTCTTATTTTTTGGTGGTGGTGGGGGATAATAGATGGCTGGGTGGTAGACAAAGAGTTTGGGATGTCCCACACAGAGGAAGCCATCTTTTCTGTTATTTTCAGATGACCTAGGCAGTAAGGGGGGATCCCAGAATGGACATGGGGGGATATACCTTGGCCATGGCTGGGACACAGCTCAGCGTGTCCAGCTTCAGCAGTTAACCAGTGCATTAGAAAGCTCCTTGTCCATCGTCTGAGCCTCTTCCTGGCCTCTCTTTGCTCCTGTGCTTACTGTAGCTTCTGAGTTCTGGTTGTCATCCAAGACCAACACCTGCCCTCACTAACAGGTTCCACACTACTGGCTTGGGATCCAGGGCAGGCAGAACCCCACATCTAACAGCCTACTCAAACCCCAACATTACCTGCGACACTTAGCCTGCAGGACGTGCCCAAGTCTGACTGTCACAGAAAAGATTTTCATGGCGAAGCAGTATCAGGTAGATTGGAATGTATTAAAAGAGTTAATGTAGATTTAAGCATGGGGCTAAACAGAGAGAAAGGTGCTGGGGGTGGGGGGAAGAGAGCATATACTAAGTGTGGCTTTCTTAGATATTCCCACCCAAGTGCCTTTACATGGATACAGTTTGGTGCTTCTGAAGTTAAATCTCCAAAGGTTGCTAAGAACTTCATGAGATCCCAGGGCAGTTCCTGAGAGTGCTGTGTTTACAGATTAAGGTAACACCCGAGATCACAGGGAATTTGCACAAGGAAGTTAAGATATGTTTACTATCAACAAAGTGTAGAGTCCTGTTTGGAGAAGATTGCATATTTCTGGCTGAGAAGGCGGTAAGGTCATAACTTAATGTTTTGAGGGTAGTTTGTTGATGTTTTAACATTGAAGTATCTCTGCGTGAAAAAGACTACTGTTTTTATGTAATCAACCCCCATAGAAATGGTAATTGTGCTAGAATTCATTACTCTTGGTTGGTGAGAGACATCACCCAGACCCCGGAATGACAAGCTTTTCTTTATGTCCTGTTAAATTTCCTTCTCTTTCCATACTACTTCAACACTGCTCATGTACAGGCATGATCAACTGGACTGGCCTCCTTTTACATGTGGCAGCATGCATTGATAGGTAGAGCGTGTGTGTGTGTGTGTGTGTGTGTGTGTGTGTGCGTGCATGTGTGTATGTGCGTGTGTGTATGTGTGTGTGTATGTGCGTGTGTGTATGTGTGTGTGTGTGTGTACTTAGGATTTACTTCCAGGAAAAAGAGGGGAGCATTCTTATGTGGTCTAGCATAGTATCTGGAGCATGGTGGTTGCCCAGTCAGAACTTCTTAATGAGAAGCAGCAAATGATCAGAATCTAATGAGAGGCACAAAAGCAAAAAGGAGGTCAGGAAAGGCTTCCTGCAGTGGGAGGCATTTCTGTGTCCTTCACCAAGTGCTTGGGAGCTTTTGCAGTGAACATCTCCTTAAGTGGTTGATATACATTGTGAACCACAATCATGGGATACCGTATTTCTTGTAGAATGTTGACTGGAGTGTTTAGACCAATTAGGAATTGTCACTGAAGTTGAGTGTAGGCAAACAACAACATCTAGAAGTTCTTAAGTCTCTTTTCACTAAAATTATCTCGTAAGAAAGGTAGGCCCGCTGAGGACTTAGTGACATAAAGGGAAAGACGGACAAGTATCCATCCACATTCTACTAACACACCATCTGCCGGAATGGAGCTGTCCTTATCAGTAAATCATCTCTACCAACGGCCCACACCCACACATGGGTTCTGGGTGACAGCTGGCACAACTGAGGAAATCTTGGCTGTCCCTAGAGTCCATAGCAAACAGTGAGTAGAGCTAGGTGAGAGAGTTGATTATGCAGAGGGTTGTGTGAAGAACTTTCAATGGACAGTGAAAGTTCTATGGGGACATACCCATTTATTCCCCACTCTGCTTTTCTCAAAGGGAGGCATTTGACTATGGTAGTTTAGATAAAGTTATGCATGGGAAATTAGGCATATTTAAGGACATTACTAAAGTTGAAGATAATAAAATTGGTGAAGTCCTCTGAAGTATCACTTGTGAGGTTAATTCCCTTAGCCTGTTCAGCACCTTGAACACTAGGTGGAGAAGTTGGCTTGACCCCAAAACATGCTGCTGTCATGAGACCTCAACAAAGCTACCTCGAAGATCCCATGAGTTCTCACTGTGATCATACCAACTGTATTAGTTAGGGTTGTTCAGAGAGATTTCACCATAGAAACCCCTGAGAGTTGGGAACATCCATGTCCAAAACAGAAGATGGGGTCCTACTTCAAGCAGAGAGAGATAGTTACCCCGTCTGCTCTTCTGTTCTAGTTATTCCCTCTGCAGTGAGAGTACTCTTCAGTCAGCATGCTGATCTACATGGTGACCTCTTTTAGAAGCATCATCACACTCAAACCAGGAACTGTTTTACTGGCTGTCCCAGTGTACCTTAGCCCAGCCCAACCACACAGAAAATGGACCCTCACTAATCCTTTGTTGAGGGTCAGGCTCAGTGTGCTTTGGGATAAAGAAGATACTTCGAATTTGTCCCTTTCACTCAGCCAAGTGTCATCTGAACTCACCTGCCCTCCCCCCACCTCTGTATTTAGCCTCCTCCTCTTGGTTGAAAATAAGCTTTTGACCATGACAGAGGGCAAGAGGGCACAGTGGCCATAGTGGTCAGCTCCACGTTCACATGAACTAAACCAGTAAGTTCAGAAGGAGCACAATGGCTTCATCACTCACTTCAGAAGACTGGGAGTCTAGAAAGTCTCTGTCTCTGT
>NW_022196911.1:39402246-39445697 GCF_008632895.1 Mastomys coucha | reverse complement strand
ACCAGCCAGGGGCATGTGTGTGGGCCACACACTCATTCTTCCTGAGATATGGGCAGGAAGTTAGAGCTGGGAGTCCTGTCTAGAAGTTTAAGGAGGAACAATGAGCTGTGGATGGATATGGGATAAAAAGGCCAAGGAACCAGAGAAGAGAGAAATTAGAAAAACCAAGTAACAGGTGTCCTCCAGAGTAGGGATAAGGGGAGACATAATAAGTTTGGGTTTGAAAAGGAATAAGCCGAACTTGAGGAATTCTGGAGCACAAGACAATGTGTTCAGGAGTTGTGCTGCAGGCTTGGAGGCCTTGAATATGTATACACAGGAGGCTGTGGTTGCTATCAGCCAGGCCTTGACCCTGAGGAAGAGTCAGCAGGAGCCAAAGATTTTCCCAGCTGTGGGCTAGTGGACATTTCCTGCCTAAGAGGGACAAGGGGATGAATCTTTAGTTTTCTGGCTTCATGGTTTCAATTTTCTTTCTCCAAGGAAAAAGGGGAAGATCTGATGTCCTTCCTCCCTTCCTCCCTCCTTCCCTCTCTCCCTCCCCTTCCCTCCCTTCTTCTTTCCCTTCCTTCTATTTTTGAGAAAGGAGTTTATGTCACCCAGGCTGGTCTGGAACTCTTTCATGTGGCTGAGGATGGCCTTAAACTTCGATCATCCTCCAGCTCTGGAGCACCTATGTTTATAGATGTGCGCCACCACAACCTATGTATGCAGTGTTGACAATGGAACCCAGCCCTCTGTGCATGCTAGGCAACCCACTGAGCTAAAGCCCAGTCCATGACCTCTTTCCCACTACCCTGGGAGGTTTCTCTCCCATCGATCAGGAAAGGAAATTGACAGTTTAGCCAAAGAAAATCTTCCACTTACACTGAAACCCTGGAGATATTTATTGAATTCAGAATAGCAGTCTGCATTGTGAAGTTGTTAGCTCTGATGGAGCCCTGTGGACAAGGAGCTAGCTGCTGAAGATTCAGAAACTCAAAAGTGAGCAAAGAGACCACAGAGAACTGTGACTCATCTGACAGGAAAATCTTGAATCTGTTGATTTTTATAAGAGTGGAAAGAAGTGTGTGTATGTGTGCGTGTGCGCACACGCGCGTGTGTTTCCTGGTGTAGCCCCAAGGCAAAGTTTTACTGTAGCAATTTCTATCAAACTTTATGGATTTGTTTTCTAGGGATGGCTACAGAGACTGAATAGGAACTCCTTGGGTGTATTAAGAAAGATTCTGAAGCAGTATCCAGGCTTAAATAGAGAAATGACACTATAGGAAAGTATTAGAAGGAATCTCCTTGAATCACAGAGATGGCGCACAGCCAGGTCTATACCTGTGCCCCTTGCAACTCAAGAGTCTCATTCCCAAGGATTGATCCCAGAGATTAATTACAACACAGTGGCAAAAAAGATGTCATGTCATAAAGATATTCTTAGAGGGTGGATAGATGACTCAGTGATGGAGGGACTGTGCTGCTCCTGCAGAGGACCCGAGTTTGGTTCCCAGCATCAGTAGGAGGCAGCTCACAACCACCTGTAACTCTCATGTGTCTGGCTTCAGTAGGCACCTGTGTTCATGGTACATCCTCATCATGGGTGTTCATGGGTACAACCCCTCATACATATGGTTAATTAAAAATAAAAAATACATCAAATTAAAAGAGTATGTTCTTTTCCCACTGTTTACCACAGCAGTAATTTGTCTACAGCAAGGGATGGTCATTGTCAGAATGAAATCCTCATCCACAGAGACCATTGTAGAAATCAGAAGGAAAGATAAGTAAAAAGGAAACCATATAGCTATGCAAGAATTAAAGTCAAGCAAATACTGCAGATCCCATGACACATATGCATGCTTGTGCGCACAGTGGGCCATTTCTTCCATGTTCATTGCCATGTAGAGCCTTATGATACAGGTGCACAACAAACACTCCTTGCCATTTGCTGCTAGCTTTATGGGTTTTTCTAATAAAAATACTTCTCAAAGAAGGAATAAAACTAAAACAAAAAGAACTAAGTTTGCCAAAAGCCAATATGCTGATTTCTTTTCCCCAAGAAATAAGGATTTATTTTACTTCCTCTAGTTGGACCCATGTCTCACTCAGGCTAAGACTGAGTAACTCTAAGGACACAGGCTTCCATTGCACTCCTATGAATATACTTAGTCACTACACTGCCTGCCTCTGTGTTGACATTCCCAGGCTGGGACTTCCAACATTCTATAAACACCCTTGTTTATTTTTCTTTTAGAGATTGTTGATTTTCCCCAAAGCAAAACTTTTCCTTTTGTTGAATGTGACTCTTAACTAATTCAGTATGCTCAACATTCACACCTGATGCCTATGAACATGACTGCCAGAAGTGATTGACAGATAGGTGGAAGGCAGGGGACGAGGAGACCTCAGCTGTTGACTCTGGAACAGATCTCTGAATAGGTGACCAAGTGACCAATTGCTGCATAACTTGCCTAACTTCAAAAACTCTCCCACTCATCTGTAACTCCACCAAACAATAATTATTCTGTTTTTTTTTCCCCTCTGAGACATACAAAGGCACCCATAACTCTCCATTAGGAAATTAAAGTTTATTTTCAATTTCCTTGGGCAAGTCAAAGACAGGAGGAAAATTACCAGTCTGGAGCATGTCTGGAAGGAGACAAGCATTGAAAATGTGATGGGGAGTCACAGTGTAGAGAAATCACCCAAAGACCATACAATATTTAACTGATAGTAATCTCAGAAGATACACTCAGAGGGCAGGCACTGGATGCAGCCGAGAAGGAAGGAGAGGGGAGGAGGTAACTGCAAGAGATTTGGGTCATTGGAAAAAGCCATGTTGTAGCCATCCACTCCAGTGTAATATCCTGGACAATATAACATCTGTCCAGTTCACTGGATCCAAATGCCCATCTCCCCCTGCCTCGTTGTCCCATGTAGTTTGCTCATGGTAAAGCAGTTTTTTTTTTTTTTAATGCTTTCTATCTATCTTTATTTCTCACCCACAGAGCTTCTGTTCCTGGCTATTTCTTTGGAATGACATCACTTTTCTTGCTTTTTGTAACAATCCTATTTGCACGAATCTGGTCTATACATTTATGTTGAGTTTCTCCCATGGGCATGTGGTGCTGCATGAGATAGATACAAGGAGAGTGAGCTGTAAGGAATGGTCAGGGAGAAGGAGCAATTCCACAGGCAGTTACCAGCCACCATTATGATTTGTGCTCTCAAAGCACAAAGGAGGGGCCTACCCCGGGCCTGGCAAGGCTTTCTGGAGGAAATGACATTATATATAATGCTATATATGATGGTATATGTCATATTGTCATACATGCATACAAACACACATGGATAGATACAGAAATGAAAGTGAAGTGAATAGATTTAAAAAGCTATGGTCTACATAGGTCTAATGCTAATTCCCATACCCTTAAACATGTATTGGAAACAAAACAGAATCGATTAGTAATATTTTTTGTACAAGAAGTTTCATGATGCACGTGATGATTCTTTGTGTTTGTTCCAATTTTTTGTTTGCAAGTCACAGAAACCAAGCCTGGTGAAATTAAGTAAAGAGAAATTTTCAAGGCCCCTACAAGATAGCCAAAGGATCTGTGGAGGACTGTGGTGAAAAAGACAGAGGAAACAAGGGCAGAAAGCAACAGTGAGCAACAGGACCCTCAGTCATGGCAAGTGGAACAGACCTATCCCTTGGGGGTTTGCAGTATTCGCTCCCTTTTCAAGGCTCTGTGAAGGGCACCCTGCTTACCAAGCGGAGCTGACATGCACCATGTGACCTATAAGAGGAGAGGAAGTGCAGGGAATGCTTCATTTGATTTCGATGTAAGAAATAGGGTCCTGACTTATGAATGTAACCCAACAGAGCTCATTTCCTACCCAGGCAAGGAATGAGGATTCGGTCATCAGGAAGATCCACAAGCATCCTTTATCTCTTCGGTACCGAAAACTATTGTATTACTTGTGTCCCGCTTTCCATTGTATCATAAAACTACTGAACACAGTCCTGCTAAAATTTGGAGCACACTGATAATTACCTCCTTCACATGAATTCTCCTGAAACAGACTTTCTGGATGGAAGGACAGGAACCCATGTGCATACTTTTTGAAAAGTCACATTGGTTCCTGAGCAGCTCTGGGGTGTATGCTGCATGCCCAGACTTCCACTGTATTCTTTTTATTAGATATTGTCTTTATTTACATTTCAAATGTTATCTCCTTCCCTGGTTTCCCCTCCCCTCTCCAAAAAACAACCTTGTTTCCCCCCTTTTCCTGCTCACCAGCCCCCCCTCCCGCTTCCTGGCCCTGGCATTCTGCTACACTGGGGCATAGAACCTTCGCAGGACCAAGGGCCTCTCCTCCCATTGATGACTGCCAAGGCCATCCTCTGCTACATATGCAGCTGGAGCCATGAGTCCCACCATGTGTACTCTTCGGTTGGTGGTTTAGTTCATGGGAGCTCTGAAGGTACTAGTTAGTTCATATTGTTGTTTGTCCTAAGGGGCTGCAAACCCTTCAGCTTCTTGGGTCCTTTCTCTAGCTCCTTCATTGGGGACACTGTGATCAGTCCAATGGATGGCTGTGAGCCTCTACTTCTATATTAGTTGGGCACTGTCAGAGCATCTCAGGAGACAGCTATATCAGGCTCCTGTCAGCCAGCACTTGCTGGCTTCCACATGTGTCTGGGTTTGGTGATTGCATATGGGAAGGATTCCCAGGTAGAGTAGTCTCTGTATTGTCCTTCCTTCAGTCTCTGATGCATAGCTTGTCTCGGCAATTCCTTCCATGGGTATTTTGTTCCCCTTTCTAAGAAGGATAGAAGTGTCCACACTTTGGTCTTCCTTCTTCTTGAGTTTCTTGTGGTTTGTGAATTGTATTTTGGGTATTCCAAGCTTTTGGGCTAATATCCACTTATCAGGCTTCCCCTGTAATTTTGCCAGATGTGGACAGGACCACTTTCAGATTTCCTCATGTCCTCTCTTCTCTTCTCTGACCTCTTCTGGTCAGCCTGGACCTCTTTTTAAACTTTGTTTCTTTGAAGTCAAATGCCGAATGGCCAAAAGAACGTTTCAGTAAATACGTTGTTTGTTTTCTTGCGTTTATTTGTGATAATTACTTTCATTGATTTTTCTTCTCCATTAATTTGATTAATCCTGGGGTCTGCTTCTTTAATAGGTTGCAGAGAAGAGATTTCTCTTTCTGCTCTGGAAGACCGGTGTTGACAAAACAGAGGATATGTCTGAAATAGCAAGAGATTGGATTGCAGAGGGGAGCCTGTGGGGTTGGCACACATGCTCTCTGAGCAAGTAGCTAGGCTGAGGTTCTCTGCAATTTTTCTTCCAGACTCTCTGTTTAAAGGCAGGACAAGCCCCTGTTGGTTCAGGAGTGCAAGTCTTAGAGTTCTTCAACCAAAATGACCATGAAGGCCAGGAAGTGCAATATTCTGTGACCTTTCTACTAATTTAGATAAAGAGGTTTAGCAACAAACTGAAAGACCTGAAGAATATTTCTTTAAGAGAGCAACAAACACTACAAACTAGTAAGATGGCTTAGCGGTTAAGACCACTGCTTGGTCTTGCTGAAGACCTGGCTTTGGTTCCTTGCACCCACAGCGTGGCTCATAACCACCTGGAACTGCAGCTCCAGGGGATCCCGTGCCCTCTTCTGATACCAGTTATGAATGTAGAGAATATACATATATGAAGGCAAACTACTCATACACATAAATAAAAATAAATCTAAGGAGGGGTATACCCTGGGTAGTCTCTAAGGAATACATGGTGAGGATTTAAAATAAGAGACTGACAATTGAAATATCATATATCAAGCAAGAGGCTTTTCTCCCTTTCTTTTTAGTATAGGAATTGACCCCAAAGCCTTGAGCATTCTCTACAAGTGCCCTCCCACTGAGCTACATCTCTAATCCTACCACATGGATTCTATGATGCACTAATTAAAGAGATATGACAGGATATATTTGCCCACACTCACAGATATGTATTATACAGAGTGAATTCTACTCTGAACTATGGAGTGCACTTACTGAAAATATATAATTAGTAAGCCATCAAGGTGACTCTGGTTGAAGACATTTACATCTGAGCCTGACATGCTGAGTTTGAACTCCAGATTCATGGCAGTGGGAGAGAATTGACTCCTATAAGTTGTCCTTTGATCTCCACATATGTGTTGTGGCATGCAGGAGCATGCATGCCAGATAAATACACAAATAGATCAAAGTATGTCATTGCAGAATTAATAATATTAATGTGAAAGCCATGTCGGATAGGGAGTGGTATGTGGGGACTTTCTATCATTTGGTAGATTTTTCTAAGAGTTTAGAATGATTCTAAATATTTAGGCCATCTGGACCTGGGGAGGCAGCTCAACTAGTAAACTACTTAACTGCATAAGTATAAGGTCCCGAGTTTTAAGCCCCAGCACTCCATAAAAATCACTGGCCACTATGACTTGCAGTTGGGAACTCTAAGAGGCCAGGATCTCATTGGCCAGGCAGTAAAGTTGAATCACTGAGTTTATGGTTCAAAAAGTAGATCCTGTCTCAAAGATCAAGGTAGACTTTCAGGTTACTTGGTCTTCTGAAGTCCCCATGAGGCTCCCCATGTTTCTGTGGGTGACCCCTGCCCCCTATGTACATGACGTAGCACTAAGTTCACTCAGTGGATTAAAAAAAAAGGTGTGCATGAAATTGGGAGGGAAAAGCTGTGGTGGAGTACAAGAGTTTGCACGGAAGGAGTGGAGGTAGCTTTCACCAAAACACATTATATTGAGGTCTGAAATTCTCATACTATGAATTTTTAAAAAGAGAAAAAATAGATTCGAGTGATCAAGACAGATGTCTGGCATTGGTCTGTGGTCTCTTCTTACACTGGCAGATTCAGGCACCTCCATATACATATGCACACATCTACAAAACATACATACCATATATATATATACGTGCTCATGCATAAAATAAGACAGGTCATCTAAAAATTAGAAAAAAAAATTAAAAAATCAAACCAAACCAAACCAAATTAAACCAACAAACCAACCAAACAAAATCCCAGGAGTACTAGTTACTTCGCTAGAACTGTAGTTAAAGACTGTCCAAAATCAACTCCAATAAAAAGAAAGAGTTGTGCTGTCTTACTATTCTGGAGGCAGAGTCTCCAACTGTGGGAGCAATGTGGCAGTGAGCAGCTAGAACTAGACCCCTTAGAGCTGGTGTCTTCAGTCACATGAATAGAGGAAAGAAAGCGAATGGAAGTGTCGTGAAACTATAAACTCCCAAAGCTCACCCCCAGTGATGCACTTCCTCAAGCAAGGCCCCACCTCCCAAAGGTTCCAGCACCTTCCAAACATCACTAACTGCGGACTAAGTGCCAAAATACCTGAGCCTGTCGGAGACATTTCTCATTCAAATCACCATAGGGAGAAAAGATGAATTCAGGTCTTGACCAGGACTCTGGGTCTGACGCAGTCATTCTTCTCTGACTGTGTGGCCTTGGAGAAGTTTCTTCACTTGTCTGGAATTCACCAGGCAGTTAGTTAGACAGACCATTTTAAGAGCTGCTTCCTTTGGATAGCCTAAGACCTTGACAATTTGACTTAGAGTATTTCTTTTTGTTTTCACCCTTGTCTTGACCTCAAGTGTCAGTCCTAACAGAAGCACGTCTTTGGCTTTGCTCTCTGGTAGGAAGTAACTGAAGGAATACACACAAATACCTTCCCTTTGCCTCAGGCCTCAGAGTCCTCTCTAGAGCATCAAGGAGCAAGACAGAAGTCAGGCAGGAGGCAGGCTGAGTTCTTAAAGAGAAAGTCACTTTTTATCGACCTGTATAGTTTATTTCTTAATTCCCTACCATTGTCAAAGGCCTTCCTACTTGCAGACATTTACATGATGGATTATAACAGTATTGTTTTAGTGTTGGTCCTTATTCACTGGTGCGTGTGTCAACATTTTGATGGGCTCAAGAGGCTTATTAAATATTAAACCAAGAACTAGAGAGAAGTCCTGACTTTGGGTCACTGTGTGACCAGCCATCTCTCTAGGTGTCTGAGGTGGCCATGGAGCTTTGACCAGTGGGATTATCTCAGGATGGTGGCCCACAATGACAGCTATGGTCTTGAAGGAATGTCATGCTCTTTGAAAAGTTTGTACAACACAGAATTATTTCCTACATTCCTGCAGTAAAAAATATGTCAATGTCCCAGATTGGATCAGGGCCAGTTGTGGAGATTAAATAGCCCTACACTCACTTTTTTTCCTAAAGAAAGACGGAGATGATATGCGTGTTTATATTTGTGTGCTTTGAGCAAATCTCATTAATGTGAACAACATGTGAGTGTTCTGAGACAGAGCAGCTCATTGGTTCATGCTAGTCTGCACAGTAGTTTGTTATGAGCCAGCAGGTTAGCACATACAAACATTGTTTCTGTGAGGTCTTCCCATATGGGAGAATTCACTTAGATCAGCAACAATGATCACATGGGCTGTGTCTCAGCTTATGCTCCTAAGCTCAGGACAGGCATCCCTAATGGATGATGACATCCTTTCCTGCTGAGATTGCTGCCAGGATCTAAGGGCTGCAAAAAGTACCAGAATGCTCTCCCAGCCCACTGGCATCAATCAGGTTCTCTTTGTGGAATGCCTGTCTCATGGAGTAGTATGAAGGTCCTGTGTCTGAAGACAGTGACAGTATACCCACATACATGAAATAAATAAATAAACTTTGAGAAAGAAGAAAAAGAAGGAGGAGGAGGAGGAGGAAGAGGAGGAGGAGGAGGAAGAGAAAGAGAAGAAGAAGAAGAAGAAGAAGAAGAAGAAGAAGAAGAAGAAGAAGAAGAAGAAGAAGAAGAAGAAGAAGAAGAAGAAGAAGAAGAAGAAGAAAATTCTGCTGGTCCTGGCAAATGTCTGATGAAGTTGGATCTACAAAGGAGGATGACTAGGGTACCAAGATGAGGTACCAAGATTTTAAAGACTTCCATTGCTTTCTTTGAGGCTTCTCTAGATCTCTAAAGTATAGCAGTGATTTATATGTAAGGACCTATCTTTCCTGGAAAAGTGAACATTAAATGAATCCATATAGAGTTAGTGAGAGGGAGCAAAAATAGTCCTTTTTTCCTGTCAACCATTTCTAGTCTGTGAAAGAGAAAGAACCCGAGAAATCTGTGGTGCCATTTAAGAAGAATATCTCAGGAGCAGAGGGCAGACTGGATCATTCCCACTAGCCCTGCAACTTCCCAGCAAACAATGATGTGAGAGTGAATATATGGAGACATGGGGATACATCTTCCTGCCTCAAAGATTCTGGAACTGCCTGTGATAGTGGGCTTGAAAACAGAGTAGCAGGGATGGGTGGACAATGGTGCTTATGACTTTTGGGGAAAATGGGTTTTCCTACTTACTGAATAAGTCCAGAAGAGGACCTAAGGAACTTTCTAGAATGTGGCTGCCTGACTCTTTTATCCAAGAGGCACTTTGATACATGATTGAAGAAGCCTTCCTTGACCACCTAGGCAATTAGAGTGTCCCCTCCAATCACAGAACACCACCTGGTCTAGTTCCTTAGTAACACACCACATAGTGTGAACTTAGTTTTCAGGTTTTAGTTTATAAGTTGACTTGAAATTGCCCAAGGTTGTTTTTGGTGGTGGTGGTAGTGGTGGTGGTGGTGGTGATGGTGGTTGGGATCAAGAGTGGAGACTGAGTGTCTAAGGCATGTGAAATAGAAGAGCATAATATCATTGGATATAAGTTCAATGAGAGTATGGACCTTGTTCTTTTCATTTGGCTCTATTGCCAGTATCTGGAACATAGTAGGTGCTTAGTGAAATGATATGAGGGAAGTAGGCCTCATCCATCTGGGTTTCTAAAAGATAAGTAGCAGCTGGCTGGCTGTGAGGATGGTGCTCTCTGAAGCTCCTGGCGTGGCAGCCACAGCTTGTGTTAATAGGTATGGTAGGAGGAAAGGGTAGGGACTACAAACTGGAACAACACTATGTCCTCTCTGGGATTCTATTAATGCCTGCCTTTCACTAACTGCACAACTGGGAAGCAACTCTGCCTTGTCGTTTTATTTATTCTTTGAGAATTTCAGATACTAGTTTTTGACTATGTTCTTTTCCCCTCCCCAAACTCCTCCCAGAGTCCTCCTTTTATTCCCTGCCCAGTAACTTCATGATTTTTATCTTTCTTAAACAAACAAACAAACAACAAACAAACATGGAGTTTGTTTTGTGTTGGCTGATTGCTTCGGAGCATATGACCCTCTATGGAGTATGGTTGATATACTTGCTGTCACTCCATTAAAGAGAACTGATTTTCCTTCTCCTAGCTACTATCAATTGTGAATAGCTTCTTGTTTAGGAGTGGGTCTTTGTGCCACTTACCTTCCTCCATGCTGAACACTATCTGACTTGAGCTCATGCAAGTCTTGGGCATGCTGTCCCTGTCTGTAAGTTCATATGCTCAACTGCCTTGAGTTTTATTCTTAAAATGCACCCCTTCTTCCAAATAGATCCCTGAACCTTGATGAAAGTGGTGTGATAGATATAGACATTCCACATTTAGACATGAGCCTTTCAGCCTCTTATTCTCTGAAATATGTTCAGTTGTGGGTCTCTGTGTTAATGTCATCTGCTGTAAGAGGAAGCTTTTCTGATGATGGCTAAGTGGACAGACATATAAAAAATATGGTATCAGGAGCCATTTTATTGCTGTTTCTATTTAGTAGAATGAACAGTAGGAGATTAGGATGCAACCCTTTAGATGCATTAGATGAATGCTTTTCTCCTCTCTCTGCAGTTCCTAATCTGTTGGAAAGTCACATGGGTGCTCAGTTGGCTCTGACTGATAGGCTGTCAGGGGTGAACATTCTTTAGCTCAGATGCATGCCAGGCTTCAGAAAAAGCTTAGAGCCTACCAGCATGGTCAGAGATAATCTGGAAATAATGAAGTAGACATGCATTTGCTAGTATTGGCTAACTGTATTTTCACTGACTTCGACTCTAGATAAACCTGAGTAAAGCAGGCCATTCGCAAAGTCATCCATTCTTTACCCTTCTAACTAGAAACACTAACAAGCACCCCACAAACCCTGTCAAGATTTACAGCCTTTCCTTGCAGCAAGTTATACAGTTTTAAAAGATATAAATAACAATCTCCTGTATTTGAATAGATAGCACTCTGCAGTTTATAAGCACTTTTACCTGTATTATACAATTTGATCGAGGGAAAGAGAAATTGTCCTGCAATCTTTAAACTACCGAAGTCATAAAACTGATAAATCTCATCTGCGTGTAGTAAATAAACTGATGTCTGTTTGAGTTCAATGTGGAGATGAGTTGCTATGGCACACTCCACTTAGAGTTAGTGTTATACATCAAGATCACATTGAATGATGGACAAATGTAACAGAAATTGGGAAGACTGCTTTGAGAAATAAGTGATGAAAAAACGCAGTCAAGTCCAAGTGTAAGATGTGTGAAGCCCAAGAGGTGAGTGTGAATATGTATAAACTAACTCAGGAGACTTAAAACACTTACTGTCTTTCTACCTTGGCAAAAGAAGTCTGATGCTGTAGACGGCCCAGTTTGAATGGACCATTCTTAGATAACTTGGGGTTCCCTGATGGGATGTAAGAGTTTAAGGGAGTCTGACATGGGTGCTTACCCCTTTCTACTTGTAACTTCATTTCACACCATGAATGCCTTTGAGTTCAGGCAAGCGTATCGCCAAGCCCTACATTAGATCTCCAACCATCATCAGGAGTTTGGTCCCCTGGAAAGAGGTCTGCATGTGAATGTGGGCCATCCAGACAGAAAATTCTAGGGTGCTGGGTCTTGTGAGAAAAGATTCCAGGATCTAGGTGACATGTTCTATTGGCTCCTGGGAATGTTCATTCCATTCCTGGGAAAGAAATAGTGAGGGGACTCAGCAAGCAGGCTTTACCCAAGTGTGGGTAAAGGCCCTCTTTACCTGGACTCTAAAGGAGAAACTATGAAATTCTGTGTAAGCTACTTAATTTCAGGGATTTTTGTATAGCAGTTCAAATAGACTAAGGTAGTTAGTATTAAATGAATGTTGATTGCTTTGTGGCTGTGTCTTAGTTACATCTTCCTTCATGTAAAACCTTCTCAAATGTATGGTTCCTAAGGCCACACTAATTCAGCTTGAATTAAGTCCAATTTACATATTTATTTGGGGGAAGTTTTAGGGACTCACTTCTCCTCAGGGCCTTCTGCATGGCAGACAAGTTCTCTGCTACTAAGATAACTCCAACTCTGTGGTTTAGATATTTTTCTTTTTAATTATTTGGAGTTGAGATAGACTATTCAATAGTTAGAGCAAGGAAACCAAAATTAGAAATATAAAGTAGGAAGATAAAGCATGCTGGCTCCAGCCCAGACAGATGAATTAAAAGAACAATAAACATAATTATATTTCTTTGATATTATAAAGTATTATAGAGTTTTTGTTTCCCAAGCACTCTTTCCCTGCCATTCCTCTTAGAAATCTCCTGCTCTCAGTCTTAAAACTGGGCACCCAGAACTACTGACCAGTTCAGGATGTCAGAGAAGTCAACACAAGAATAGACATCATCTATCTCTACCTCCCCCTAGGTTCTGCCAACAAAGAAGCAAGTATTCAGAGTTCTGGACTTAAAAGATGCATTCTTTTGTCTCAGCCTTGCTACCAATAAGCCAACCCATTTTGCTTTTGAATGAATGGATCCTGAAGGAGGATTTATTGGCCAACTGACCTGGCCAATTGACCAACAACTCTCTCACACACTTTGATAAGGTTTTGAGGGTTGACCTGACTTTCTGGCAAACGTATCCAGAGAGCATCTTGTTACAGTATGTGGATGGACTCCCAGCTTCAGAAACAGAGGAGGAATGTCAAAGGTCACCAAATGCTAGAGGCCCAACAGGTCCACCAGATCTCAGCCAATGAAACCCAACTCTATGTGCATCTCATCACCTACCTGGGATCCAACTTGGAAGGAGGCAAACAAAGGCTGTCAAATTTTGGTGATCCTGAGATATCCATACTGAAGCTAAAGAACAGGTGTGGAAGTTTTTGGGGCATTGTTGTTTATGGGTACCCAGGTTTGTGAGTTTCTGTTGCTTGAATAACGCATTATCAAGTAGTTCTCCTAGAGAAGCCTGATATCCTATTCTGTAAAATACCAGCCATCAACCTAGCCAGTCTATTTGCCAGATGATAGCCCAGCAGAGCCCTTTATAATTTCCTTGAAGTGACTGCTGTAGTCAAATATACCAGACCTGATCTAACAGATGTCCTGCTACAAAAAGCAGAAGAGGTAATAGACTCTGACCAAAGCACTTTTGTTCAATAGGAAACAAGGTATGCCAGGCCCACAGTTCTCATCTTGGACAGGACATTGTGTACCCAGCCTCCCATCCAAGGGACTGTAGCAAGAGTTGAGCATTAATCCAGGCTGTTCCCTGGGAGAAGAGCAAAACAATCACCATGTTCACAGACAGTATGTATTTGTCACAGTCCATGTACATGAGGTCCTCTATAGGGAGAGGGAGCATCTCACCTCAGATGGAAAGGACACTAAAAACTAAGAAGAAATAATAGCCATACTAGAAGCCACACAGCTGCCAAAAGAGACAGCCACTGTCCTTTGCACAGGACATCAAAGAGGGAAATCCACTGGAGGTCCAAGGGAATGAGGAGCAGATTTGGCTGCCAAGAAGGTGGCCCTAGAACCCTTGGGGTCTTTCTCGATCTTGGGGACCCTGCCTGAACATGAATTTGCTCCAATGTCCAAGCTGCACACAGGAAAGAAACCAAATAGACAAAAAGGAAAGATGCCAAACAGGAATGGCAGCTTTTGCCAGGTGGGAAACCTCTATTCCCTGCTACTACTGGAGTCCATACTACAAATGGAGTCAAATCTCTACCAGGCTGTCCATCTGGGGGTCTCCAAAACTACTGATTTACTCAGACCCAGATACTACATCTTTCAACTAGACAATCTTGTCAAAGACATTGTGTCCAGATATACCTCCCAAAGGAGGAAGAAGAGTCCTGGAGAGACTGTGCCCAAGGAACTGCCCTCAGAGAATATTGGGAAGTTGACTTCATAGAGATAAAACCCAAAATTCTTGGCTAAAACTATTTGTTAGTTTTCATACATAACTATATAATACTATGCCTGCCCAGCTGACAGCTCCCTGAGCTGCCAGGATCCAGGTGATAACATTGTACTCAGTGATGCTGAAAAACCACGTCTTCCTCAGGGCCAGGGCGCAGTAGGGCGCAGTGATTCCTTCATAGTCCTAGAAAGGGAACCATCATGATCTACCCATAGCCATAGGCAATACAATCCTGGATCTATAAAGGTTAGGTCCTGGAGGGAAGCCAAATGTCATTATTGGGAAATCATAGAACCAGCAGAGTCACTGACCCAGACCCAGCCAGCAAATTTCCTATCTAAAAGCAATTGGCACCTGGAGTCATCTAGCCCATTGACCTGAATGGCCCAATTATGTTACTCCTGGGATATGAGTACCTAAGACGGGAACCACCAAAACTTCAGTTTTCCTAGAAACTGACCCAGTAACCCAAAGGGTTAAAGTCAAGGAGGCAGCAGAATTCAGCTCTACACTGTTCAGAATGCTAGAAAGAGTATATCAGCTCCCTAATTATTCTCCACAGGCCTATCTCACCAGGACTGTTGTTTATGCCTGAACCCCAAGCCACCATATTATATTGTGATTGGAGCTAATCAAACAGTAGATCCACTTCCAATCCTGACAACTGTACCTGGGACCAACCTAAGCTGATCCTGGAAGACTGCCAAGGAAAGGGTGCCTGCTTAATGTCACCAAGATTCTGTCCACTTAGTTCCCCCATGCAGATTCCTGTAGCCATACCCAGCACATGAACCCCAGAAATGGTGGTCAGATGCTTTTCTCAGGCCCCAGAAACTACCTGATTTGTTTGCCCTAATGGCTTAATCAAGTGCGAACCTTCTGAATTGTTTGTATTGGAGGAGATCCCCCTCCTTGTGTCCTTGTGGAAGCCAGACCCCAGCTGTTTGTTGAAAATGGAGAAGAGGGCAGGGTCCACACTCTAGATTCAGGGCTTTTCTGTAAGTAGTGAGCCATCCCAATCCTTATTCCTCTATGGGTAGGGACAGGTATGATGGGCTCCATCATAGGTGGAGCCTTAGCCCTAGATAAGGGGAATAAGATTTTTAAGGAACTCAGTGTTCAGATACATGTAGACCTGGGCCACCTAAAAATTTCTGTTTCTCCTTCTGGAAGCCCAGTTAGACTCCTTAACCAAGGTTGTTCTTCAGAATGGAAGAGGATTGAACTCTTTATGAGACAAAGAGATCTCTCTATGGCACTGGGAGAAAGTTGTGGCTTTTATGCGAACCAGTCAGGGGTAATTATAGAAAGTTTAGCCACAGTTGAAATTCCTGTGAGAAGAAAGGAGACATTAAGAATTTAATAACTGCTACCAATCTTTATTCTCCGGGTTCCTCTGGTTAACTGCTCTACTCACAGCCATGACTGAGTCTTTAGTCCTTTGCTCTTAGCTCTTACTGTAGAATCCTGCTTGCTCAACTGCCTACTTAATGATGTTAAACAGAGAGTAAAGTCTTTTAGATTGGCAATAAAAACTTTCTACTTTGCTTTAAGTGTGTCCATGTGTATTCTCTGGTGCAATTACCTTGCAACAGTATAGCTACATTTTTTTTTATAAAAATATGCATCAAATGTTTTGAGGTTCGAAAGAAGTATACTCATTGTATGTGAGACAATGAAAAGGAATACTTGACATTGTGAGAAATAAGGCTAGATATATAGATTAAAGATGTGTTCTGGGAGACATTTCTCTGGGAGACACCACACACATGCACGCTAATGCACGCGCGCACACACACACACACACACACTCACACATGCACACACATGTACACGTTCACTCACCTCAGATAGGGAACCTACAACAGATCAAAGTAAAATACTTAGGACTAAGTCCAATTTGGTGAACAAGACCTACTTTCAGGAGTACAGATGAGTGGTTCCATGCAGGGCCTGGTACTACCCAAAACCATCTACACTGTTGCCAAACTCACCTCTCATGGGTGCATTCATGAGCTCTGTGCGGGACTGCCAGGCAGCTTGACAGTGCTCAGGATGTCTTCTTGACAGCTGGGCTGACTAGTCTCCTCCTCCAGCAGTCATGTGCTGCTTCTCCACTCTTAGGGAGGAGCTCTGGAGGATCTTGTGAATTTCAGATTTTTCCAGTTCTCTAAAGTTTGTTTACTTTCCAAATCTCACCAGCCCTACCTCCAACCTTTCTGGAGAGAATGTTTCAATTTGGAGAAAATTCATATACAGCTGACGATAGAAATTGGAGGGATCAGTAAAAAAAAAACAAAAAAAAAGAAAAAAAGAAAAAAAAAAGGAATCAAAGGTAGCAGACAGGACATGGACCAACTTGGATATGTCAACAGTGGCTTCCTTAAAAGTATGTGATTGAGAAGTTCTCAGGCCATGCCTGAACTCAGTGAATGGTAATGGATTAGTTATGTCTGTTACAGTCAAGGAGGGGGCCCACAGTGGCATGTATGCCATGAGTGTGGCACCATTTGATTGGAGGAATGCACATAGTGTATAGTGGGGGAAAGCAGGGTACTACTTTGGGTCATTTTACTCCTTAGCCATTATCAGTAAAAAAGACAATCTGCATTATTCTTTTAAATTTATTCTATCTATCTATCTATCTATCTATCTATCTATCTATCTATCTATCTATCTACCTATCGTGTGTGTGTCTGTCTCTGTGTGTGTGTGTGTGTTCAAGTGCATGTCTGTGTGATATCACTACTCATGTGTTAAGGTCAGAGTACAACTTGAATGAATCAGTTCTCTCCTTTCATTGTGTAGGTTCCAGGGATTGAAACCTGGTTGTCAGGCTTAGAGGCAAGTATCTCTACTCTAATCCATCTTCTTGACCCCCTATAACCACATTCCTAATAAAAATTCTTATGTATTGAATATTTGTGCTATTTTGGCAAAAAATGATCTTCCCAGTGTCTTTGAGAAAGATACTTTCCAACCTATGGATAAAGATCAGCTAGATACCCGCTAAGGTGTTAATTGGTGATAACTGGATTAATATGAGACCTGGGAGCTCTTTTCATCTCTGTCACTAACTAGCTGCATGACCTTGAGCTAATCCCTTAATCCTCCTAGACCTCTATTTTTTTGTCTTCAAAACAGGGATGCTGAGTGATGTCCCAGAGTCTGCGAGGAGATGACAGCCGAACACTCATGACACACAGAAAACATTGTGTAGATGTAACTCATGATGGAGATGGAGAAAACTGGTCAAGGGTAGCATTTTCCCAAAGTGTGTCCCTTGAAACTATAGTCCATGAGATGTCAGTAAGTGCTGTACCAAGGCCACTATATAAATAAAAACATTCTCTTCCAAATAAGTTTAGGAAACTTGTGGACAAAAGAGATTAAATTATTATATTCAGCATGGAAATTATCAACATTTACTTTTTTGATTTTGTTTCTGAGGGTTTCATTTGTCTCAATGCATGGACAGCCTAGCATGGAACTCCCTATGTAGAGCTGGCTGGCTTCAGTCCTCTTGCCATTATCTCCTGTGTGCTGGGATTACATGTGTGTGCCAGCATGACTGGCTGGGTAGTTTTTATGTTTTTCTCTTCTCTGTTCTTCTCTTCTACTCTCCTCCACTCCTTCTCTCCTCTTCTGTTTCTTTATTTTTGTTTGTTTGTTTATGTGTTTGTACATACGCACATACAATATGGCAGGTGTGTGGAAATCAGAGGACAATGTGTAAGAATTAATTCTCTCTTACCAGGTTGGTGCTGGGGTTTGAACTCAGTCCCCAGTTTGTGACAAACACCTATACCTCTGTACCACTCACCAGCCTCAGTCTTTACTCTTTAATGTGCATTGTCAATTCTTGAACATTTGGAAATAGTACACATTGATTCCCATGCTTATCTAGATGCAAAAGTCTTCTAAAAATCAATTCTAGACATAGACTCCTTTGGAAAGCATTGAACAATCTGTCTCTACTCTCCCTTCAGATGTCAATGCCCTCTGACCCATTCTTTTATTCATCTGATGTTGAAAATTCCTCTGGTATATGTCAGACATTCTTCAAGGAGCAAAAGAGAGAAAAAAGTTTCCAGTCTCGTAAAGTTTATGTCCTAGTAGTTGATGTCACTTACCAAAGTATGTCTGTCCTTAGAAAACTGACTGCAGCAGCCCTAACTCAAACATACACTAGTTCCCTTGAATAAAAAAGTCTAACACACAATGTTGATCAGGAAAGGATAGCATTGTAGTTTGACATGCTGGTGTTATAAGCACCGCAGCTAAAAGTAATGTGGGGAGGAAAGAGCTTATTTCATCCTATAGGTTACAGTTCATCAGTGGGAGAAGCCAGAAGAGATATTCAAAGCAGGAACATGGAGGTAGGAACTGAATCAGAGAACATGAAAAATTGTTGCTACTGGTTTGCTCCTTCTGGCTTGCTCAGCAACTTTTCTGATATAGTCCAGGCCAGCCTGCAGAGGTATGGCCCTTCCCACAGTGAGCTGGATCTTCCCACACCAATTAGCACCCAAGAAAATGCCTCACAGACATTCCCACAATCTTCAGAGGACATGCTATAATTGAATAGCCCTCAGATAACTTGGGGCTGCGTCAGACTGATAGCTGAAGCTAACTAGGAGAGGTGCTTTAAGGACAAGTAGATGGACTTCTATGTCTTTGCTTTTCTTTAATTCACTCACCAAACTGAGGTGAAACCATAGACAGAGATCTGAAGCAGGAGGTAGTGTTACACAGGATGGGGAGAAACACAATGTCCTTGATTCCTTCACTTAGGGGCTCTATCCCTTGAGAATTCTTGCATCTAGTACACAACAGAGTATGCTGACCTTCCTAGAACCTGCCTTCTAGAAGGAAAGTAAGAAGAAGGTGTGAGTACTTGTAACCCAGGTTGTTGGGTATGCTGTGGTGGGTAGTGGAGGGTAAGATGGGAGTTCATAGTAGCACCTGCCCTAGGCAGGAGACATCAATTCAGTAAGATTATCTAGATATGGATAGGAGGTTGCTGAAACTAGGTAGGCAGAAATGGGGAGTGAGAAGAGTGTTCTGGGCAATGAGAACCACCACAAAGGCCCAGAAGAGATCCTGTAACAGCAGTGCAGTCAGGAAGAAAGGAGCATGAAAGGGTATATTTATACATGAGTGTTCTACAGCAGAAATAAAACTAAAGACAATCGGTGGTTTCCCAAGGGCAAGTTTTGAGGCCATGACCACTTCTACAGTTCTTAAATGCTACCCTTTCTGTTAGTCTCATCTGCTCTCTCTCTCTCTCTCTCTCTCTCTCTCTCTCTCTCTCTCTCTCTCTCTCTCTCTCTCTCTCTCTCACATCTGTCTGTCTTTCTGTCTGTCTGTCTGTCTCTCTCTCCTGTCTATCTGTCTGTCTTTCTCAAAAATATCTGCATTTTCACAAGAACTTTGGCACACTAAGAATTCTTCCAAATCCTAGGCCTTCATTGCTTTTTACAAATATAGGCAGTGGTAGTGTTATCATGATAAATAAAGGCTAACACCCCAACTCAAGATGTTCATGGCAAAATATGGAATTAAATGTCTTATGTTACATGAAAAAAAAATCCAGAGACTTCAGCCCTAACACCTGTCAGTTCCCATTCTTCTACCTCTAGGAATCCTACCCTCAGGAAAAAGATGGTGCTAATATGGCTGCCAGAGACTCCAGGCTGATATTTTCCATGTTGAAGTCAAGTGAAAAGAAAAAGAAAAGCCTTCCTGAAGCTACTAAGTATGTAGGTCCCTGCATTCATTCGGATCACTCCATCTTACTCCCTGTGTTCACTCCTGAAACAACTATGATTGGACAGGTTTGTATCACAGGACCTGATTCTGGAGCAGGAGGTGGAGACCAAGATACAACCCAGAATACTCATTTCATCCCTTACTGACCCCTCCCCCAGCTGTGTGCGTGTGTGTGTGTGTGTGTGTTCACACGCACGCACACACACACACACACACACACACACACGTGTGCTTGTATGCACATGGACACACGGGTACATGCATGTGAAAATCAAACATGTTTATTTTTGAGACAGGGACTCTTCTTGATCTGGAGTGCACTCATTCAGCTAGTCTGTTGGCTGCATCCCAGGGATCTGCATGTCTCTGCCTCTCTAGTGCTGGGATCACAGAGATCTACCTGACAGCAGGTTCAGCTTTTATTGAACCCAGGTCCCTATGCGTCGGTGGCAAGCACCTTATCAAATGAACCATCTCCTAGCCCTGTGAATTGTTTCCTAAAGCAATTTGAGTCACTAGTAGAGGAGTGGAAAGTCAGTGGGGGAAAAAAAGGACAGAGAAGACAGGGGGTGGAAAGGTAAGGGGTATCGTTTTTTAACTAAGAAAAGAAAAACTAAGAATACCAAAGAATAGAAAACAAAAAAGGGACAAAACCCCTTTATTCTATCTACAGAAATATGAAAAATGAATTGGTTCCACAAAGCACTTTTTGGCTGTTGGAAACAGAAGGTGAGGTATGGGGAAAGGAACCACAACCCCCACATTGAGTAGATAAGGCCCCTCCCCCAGCCTACCACTGACAAGTCACCTGACTATCAAACTTCTGGTTCTAGGAGAGGAGTGTGGTGGTCATCAACTCATGGTGATCCCAGAAGCCTTGGCCTACCTTCAGGCCCAGGCCCAGAACTAGAACATACTGGGCTTCGGCTCCTGAGTGGCTCCCAGCAGCAGGAATAATTTCCCCTTGCAATAAACCACTGTCTCTCATCATTGGCTTATTGGTTCTTACATCTAAAGTCATCTCACCCATAACTCTGCAGGCTGCAGATCCTTTTCATCCATATAGAGAAGGTATCATGTAGGGAAGTTGGTGGACTACAGCCAACTCTGGCTCTGGACAGTCCCCAGATAATTTATTTTTCCAGACAAGGTTTGATTTGCAGCAGAAGATGACCTTAAATTTGTGATTCCCCCACCTCTGCCTCCTGAGGAGTGCTGGGATGTACACACATGCGCCCACATCCTTGGCCTGAACAATATTTTAAATACAAATGTGGGCGTCTCAGAGCATAAGCATGGTCTGTCATCTGTGTCTCTTGTAGGTGCCTGATATGTATTCACTGGCCGTTTTTTATGTTCATCTGGACTGTATGGCAGAGGAGAGATTTGATTTTTCAATCTTGATCCAATTCTTCTTCATGCATTAGTCAATCAGGCACTTGAGGATGTCCTTGTGATCAGGTATTTCTAATGACAAGAAAGGGAGGGAGAAAGAATCACAACTTTTCCTTAGCCAGAGAATTTATTCTCTTTCAAAGCATCACCTTGTGATAACACACACTTCACCAGTGAGACCCAGGGATGTTTAAACCCCTCTTGGAATCATTCTCAGTGTCTGAAGCTCCTGATTTGAATATACTCAAAAGTGAAAAAAAATCCTCATTCTTTATGAAGGGATCTGATCTCTGGAAGAAACCTGTGGCATTGGGGCCCAAGTGTGGCTGACTAGGACAACACAAGCACCTGTCTCTTCCTTTTCTTTTGTGTCCAAAGTAAAGTGCAGGGATGTTACCATAAATTGAGGTCCTTGGAGAAATCTCTTTAAAGCTTTATTTATCCTCATGGTTCCAATTTTTTGTGTGTGGGGAAGGGGATGTGCATGCGTCTTTGTGTGAAATTGTGTAAAGGCCAGTGGTTGGCTTCTGGTGTCTTCCTCAGTTGCTAAACCACCTTACTTTTTGTGATAAAGCTCCTCACTGAACACAGAGCTCATACATGGCTTACTGAATAGTCACTGATTCTCAACCCCCGGGAGTATAGGTGTGCACCATCATGCCTGGGTCCTCATGCCTGCATGGCAAGCCTTTTGCTGACTGAGCCATCTCCCTGCCTGACTCATAGTAGATGTTCTGTAAAGGTCTGTGTAATAATGACTTGGTTCACAGCTGCTGGTGCTGCTAGGTGGCTGTGGAACCTTTAAGAGGTGAGGCCTAGAGGAAAGATGAGTCATTGAGTGGGGGAATATGCTTTTAAAGGTGTGTGTGAGTGTGTGTGTGTGTGTGTGTGTGTGTGTGTGAGAGAGAGAGAGAGAGAGAGAGAGAAAGAGAGAGAGAAAGAGAGAGAGAAAGAGAGAGAGAGACTCTACATCTATCTCTCTGTCTCTTTCTCTGCCTTTTTTTTTAATCTTTGTCTGTTTCTGTGTCTCTCTAACCTTCTTTACCTGTTATTTAACAACCTATCCATCACATTGCATAGATAGCCCAGGATTGTTCTGAACTTGCAACTATCCTCCCACATCAACCTCCCAAATTCTGGAACTATAGGCACTCCCACCGTACTTTTATTTGAAGGTGGACAGCAGGGTTCTACTATGCAGACTGGCTATGCTGGAACTTGCTCCATAGCCCAAACTCGTAAGCATTCCCACTGCTTTCTGAATACTGGGGTTATGCACTGCCAGTGCTTTTTGAATACTGGGGATGTGAGCATACACTTCTATATTCTTTTTCTCTTTGCTTCCTGGCCACCACAAGGCGAACAGCTTTGCTCCAACAGAAACTTCCTACCACGGTGTTCTTCCACATCATGTAAAACCGTGGGGCCAAGTGATCATAGACTGAACCTGAACCGAAATAAACCTTTCCATCTTATACGTTGCTTATCTTAGATGTTTTTGCACAGTGGCAGAAACTTGAGCAACACATTTATTACTTCCTCATGTCCCAAATTTAATAATCAACAACTTACATTTCATTAGTTGAAAGTACAAAAATCATAATATAAGACACCCCCGTTCCATTCTTTGTTTCTTACCCAATCAGCTTTTCTTTCAAAATTTCCAAGAGATTTCTAGATTGTCTAGGCAGCTGCCTTCAGTATCTTGAAAAAAAAAAAAACCTCAGAAAAATAACTAGAGATAACTTTAGCACTGCTCTCGTGCTGACCTAAGATCATAATGTCTACATTCTATGTCTAATACCCACCTCATCACCTTATCCCTGCTCATTCTCTGTAATGGAGACCAAATCCTGGCTGAGCTGTGCAAGGTATGAGCCTGTTTCCTTATGTAATCCCATTACAGAGCCTTTACAGGGTGGGGCAGATAACATCAACAACCTCTCTCCCTCCCAAGTTGTGAAGATTAAGTGAGATGATTTGTGTAAATGTCCCTAGGAGGGTGTGATGGTTAATTTCATTTGTCAACTTGCCTCGGCCACATGCCCAGTTGTCTGGCTGAACATTCATTTAGATGTCACTCTGAAAGCATTTGTAGATGTGATAAGCATCCTCAGTCAACTGGTTGGCCGTGAGTAAAACACACTGCTCTTTGTAAGGAGGATGAGCCTCATCCACCATGGTGAAGGACTTAGAGCTAATTCTTAAGTATTCCCATCACAGCAATTCTGTTCCCAAAAGGAATTCTACTTTATGACAGATATAGGAAGAACCCTGCTGTCTCCAGCCTGCTGATCTGCCCTGTGGTTTTCATCTTAAAACAGCAACATCAACTCGCACCTGCATTTGCAGCCTTCTTTCTGCTTTGTCCCATGAAGTCCAGACTTGCCAGTCTCCAGGATCATGTGAGCCAAATCCTCAAAATAAGTCTCTGTGTGTTTTTATATAAACTCCACTGGTCTGTTTCTCTGGAGAACTCCCACTGATGCAGAGGAAGAAATTGCATTCACAGGGGGAAGAAATTTAAATTAACTTAAATTTTAACCCTGGTGCTTCCACTGACTGCTGAAGGTCTAACCCCCAGTTAAGACTCTTCTGAGCTTCTGGTCCTTTACCTACCTGCTGCCCCTCCACCCTGTTGAGAGAGGCAAATACAGAAAATGCTTATTAAACATCCGGCATAGGCACACTGTCATGGTTTGACTCTGACATTGGATGCAAACCTCTCTGTAAAGTCACACATTGGTGAGCCTCGACTACATCTCTCGAAACAGGACCCTTTCCTAGAAACAGATCCATGACTGCACATGTCGAATGTGTAGTCAAGAAAATAAAGGCTAATCTTTTAGCAGATGCATGTCAAAGGGGACGAAAGGTTCCAGCCTAGGCCACAGAAGGCTCTACACAACAGACATGGGGAAGTAGAGGGAAGAAGGGAAAAGAAACAGGAGGGAGAGACTTGTGGAGGTGGATATAGGCTAGTGGCCAATGATGACAAAGGAAGGGTGAACATGAGAGGGGTTTCTTAGGATCCAGGTCTGATTTGCTGGGGAGTCAGGTCAGCTCCACAGCTTGCAAGCTGATTGCTACAGATTAGCTCGGACCTAAAGAGGGCTTCCTCAGAGCACAGGGATCCAACCCTAAGGGTCCCACTTTCCCTCTCCTCTCAGGTTAGAGCCAATCAAACTGAAGAGGGTCGCGGGAAGCACTGTGAAAGAGCTCTTCTTTGCCAACGTTGTGCGTCAGAATACGGCTCAGCCGTGTTCCACTTATTTTTAACTGCCAGCGACTCAAGGGCTGGTGCTCAAGTCTGATGGAACATTCTGGAGTATCTGAAGTGCCCCTGTGTTGCAGTCCACCAGACTTGGTGTTCTTTATTACATCATTGAGACCTTTTCCTGGATGCCTGACTCAGAGTGGAAATGATCTGATACCTGCTTACTTAAAGCGGCTAGCTCTGTTAGTATGCGTGGTGGGAGCAGAACCTCTGTTTGTTTAAGACAGAGTTTTGTGCAGCTCAGGCTGACCTTCACTTCACTATATAACTAAGGATGGCTTTGAACTGCTGCTCCTTCTGCCTTCAACTGCTCAGTGCTGCGATTACAGGTGTGTCTCCTGCAAGGACTGAGACCAGGAATCTCATTTAGCTTATGTCTAGGCTCTCATTCTTTTCCAGAGAAATATGCACTGACATCTCCCGACTGTTCATTAAGGAATGAGGGCCTCCATGTGTCAGATGCAGAGCCCAGAACTGTTCAGGCATTTCTCATCTGCATGTGTGTGCAAGTGTGTGGATGTGCAGGTGTGTGTGTGTGTGTGTGTGTGTGTGTGTGTGTGTGTGTGTATGTTTGTACATATGCGTATGAGTATGGAGGACAGAGGTAGAAGCCAGAGGTATCTTCCTGGAGGGTTCTTCGTCTTCCTTTTTTTTTTTTATTTTCAGTTTTAAAATTAATTTTTTTCTTTGACCATTTCACACGTGCACATGATGCACATTGACACTCTCACCCCAACTCTCTCCCACCTCCTGGCTGCCTCTGTCCACAACTCATCCTTGTCAATCTCATTCTGGCAACGGAGTTTATTTTTAACTATCTTGGAACTCAATGACTTTGCCCAGGGCAATCTGTGTGACCATGGGTATAGAACTATAGTTGGAACCTAGTGAACTCGGGAGTGGATACACAACAGAAGCCAATGGCTGCCCCCATCTCTAGAATCTAGGAATAGCTAGTGGTTCATCAGTAAGGGATAGCCTCTCCCTTATTCACCATTGTTCCATGGGGCCAGTCTGTAGATCCAATACAGGTAACCATAGTTCTAAGTTCACAAGTACAATGGCTGTAAGGAGAAACCTCCAGACTGATTTTCCAAGTGATTGCACTAGTTTGCACTCCCATGAACAATGTAGAACGAGTCTCTTTCCTCATAGACATATTAGCATTTGTTGTAATTTTTATTTTTGATCATAGTCATTCAAATTAGTATGAGAGGGGATCGTACAGTGTCTCTTTGCTTTTTTTTTATCTTTTGAGAGCCTTGCTTTGTTTCATCATCGCTTTTCTTTCTTTCATTTTTTTAAAAGATTTATTTATTTTATGTATGTGACTACTCTGTAGCTGTACAGATGGTTGTGAGCCTTCAAGTGGTTGTTGGGAATTGAATTTTTTAGGACCTCTGCTTCATCTGGTTGGCCCTGATCATTCCAGTCAACTCCTCTGGCTCAGTTCCTGCTTGCTCTGGTCCAAAGTTTTATTTATTTATTATATGTAAGTACACTGTAACTGACTTCAGACACACCAGAAGAGGGCATCAGATCTCATTACAGGTTTGTGAGCTGGGATTTGAACTCAGGACCTTTGGAAGAGCTGTCAGTGCTCTTACCTGTTGAGCCATATTAATTGAGTTGTTTGTTTTCTTGGCTTTTTAAAAAAAATTCTTTGTATATTCTAGACACTAATTCCCTGTCAAGTAAAGACAACCCTTCTTCTCCTATGCTCTGGGATGTCCTTCATTTGATTGACAGTTTCTTTTTCTGTACAGAAGACTTCATGAACTCCCATTTATCAACTGCTGGTCCTTTCTATGAGGAAAGTCCCTGTATGTGCCTGTATGTTAAAGCAGACTTCCAACTTTTGCCTCTAGTGGTTTGAGAGTATTGGGTCTTCTTTTGAGGTCTTTTATAGATTTGCATTTGAGTTTTGTAGAAGGTGAGAGATCAGAACTAATTCTCTTTCTTTTGCATGCTGACCTCCAGAATCCCCAGTACCATTGTTAAAGATGCTATCCTTTCTCCAGCATACATTTATGGCTCCTTTGTCAAATCCAGGAGCTGGAGTTTGTGGACTTAGATCTGGGTCTTCTGTTCTATTCCACTGAGCTACGTCTATTTTTTGTGCCAGCTCTATGCTGTTTTTGTTTTTGTTTTTTTCATTACTGTGGCTCTGCAGTATAACTTAAATCAGCTATGGTGATACTCCAGTAACATTATTTTTGTTCAGGTTCCTTTGGCTGGTCTTTACCTTTTATGTTTACATATCAAATTTAAGATACGATTTGCATATACCTGTGAGAAATGCCTGGTATTTTGATGGACATTTCACTACATCTGTAGATTGCTTTAGCAGAGTGGTCATTTTCACAGTATTAATTCTTCCAATTTCTGAGCACTGAGGTCTTTTATCTTCTCATGTCCTCTTCAATTTTGTTCTTTGGTCTCTTAAAAACCTCAGTGTACATCTTTCATGTCCTTGCTTGGATTTACTTCAAAGTTGTGTGTGTGTGTGTGTGTGTGTGTGTGTGTGTGTGTGTGTGTGTGTGAATGTGATCAGTCCCATGGTTTCTTTTCTAGAATAGGTTTATATTTATATTTGTATTTATATTTATGAGGGCTACATTTTTGCTGAAAATGTTTATCAACTCAATATTTTTATGTTGTTTGAGTCTTTAGGTTTCTTAAATATAGAATTATTTTCATCTACAACTAAGGGTCCTTTGACTTCCTCTTTTCCTATTTGCATCTCTCTATTTCATTCTCTTGTGTTATTGCTCTAGGTTAGATTCCAGGCACCATACTGAATAGGAGATAGTAGATATCCTGCCTTATGTCTGATCCTAGTGGGGACTCCCTGAGTTTTTAATTTCACATGATGTTGGCTAAAGGGGTGTCATGTTGACATATACTATCTCCACTTGTAGTCTCTATGTGACTTTTTTTATGAATAGGATGTTAGATTTCATCAGAGGCCTTTTCTGGGTCTATTGATGTGATCATATAATTTCTGTCTTTTAGTCCTTTTATGTGATGAGGTATATTTTTGATTTATACACATTGAGCCATCCCTTCATTGCTGTTATCAAGCCAAATTAATCACGATGAGTGATTCCTTTATGCGATTTTAAAATTCAGTTTGTTGAGAAGTTTCGAGTCTATGTTCATCAAGGAAATCACGCTGTAATTTGCTCCTTTTGTTGTTGTGTCTTTATCTGATTTTAATATTGGTATAATATTGGGGTCATAAAAAGTTTTGAAACATTCTTTCTGTTTTTATTCTATGGGATAATGTGAGCAGAGTTGATGTTAGTTAAAGGTCTGGAATGGAGCACTAAATCTATCCACTCCTGTGGCTCGTTGTTGTTGTTGAAAGCCCTTTTATTACTCTCTAAATCTCACTGCTGAATATAGATCTGTTTACGCTGGTCATCTTGATTTAATCACAAGCATCTAGAAATGTTTGGGTTTGAGGTAGAAACTGAGAAACTCACTTCAGATCCCGAAGCTTAAAAATGAACGCTTTGTTTTCATAGTGTTCAAGAAGGCGTCCAGTTCAGAATCTAAACCACAGCCCCAAAGGGAGAGGGTACAACATTTTTAAAGGATGGGAACACAAAGCGAGGGGGGACCTGGGGGAAGTCTCAGTGTTATCCAATCATATTTTGACATTATGGGTTAAGGAAGGGAGTACCCATTGGAGACTTGGCTGTATCCAAGGCACCTAGCCTCAAGATCCTCAAATCATTCTCCTAGACATTAGGTTCAGAGCTCAGAGAGATAAGGGCACAAAGGAGAGGGTTAGCTGCCTGTAGCTAATTAGCACATAACAGGCAATTGTTTATATACTTATATAACTTATGCACCTTGGTTTTGGAATTAGCAATTTCTATATTCTTTATTTGTTAACCGGCAATTAAGAAAACATTTGGAGAAGTGAGACAGTTGTTTGCTCTTAGGTCTGGGAATATGAACTTGTTGGACCCTGCTAGCAAGATGGAGAAGTTGTCCTTGAGATGGCCGGACTCAGACAACTCTTCAGACCAGAAGCTGTTCAGCTATAGGAAGTCCCCAGTCTTATAGCTCCCGTGTCCTTGAATTTAGTTTCTCCATACAGTTAAATGGAATCTGAAAATGAAATGGTAATACTTAGAATACGTTTGTTTTGCTTGTTCCCAACAGAAAAGCATGTATTCTTTGAGATATTCCATTCTAACTGAATATATGTTTGTAAGTTACATCCCTAAGATTTTCTGAACTTCCTTAGCATCAGTTGTAATGTTTCATTTTCTATCTCTTATTTTGTTACTTTGCATCTTTGTTCTTCTTTTGGTTGACTTAGCTAAGAGGTTGTCAGTCTTGCTTAACTTTTCAGAGGACCAACTCTCTTTTGCATTTCATCTTTGTGTTAGTTTTGTTTCTATTTCATTAATTTCTGCTCCAATCTTATTTTCTTCTTCTTGTCTACTGCTTTTGGGTTGTTTGTTGTTGTGTTTTTCTCCCAAAGCCTTAAAATGTGTCACTAAATTCTTTATTCGAGATTTCTCAGTTTTTCCATATAGACACATGATGCTATTTAAATTTTTCTTTTAAGATTGTCTTCATTATATCTTGTAGATTTTGATATGTTGTGTTCCTTAGGGAACTTTCATATAGGAATGGTGGTGGTGGTGGTGTGTGTGTGTGTGTGTGTGTGTGTGTGTGTGTGTGTGTGTGTGTGGTTGGTTGGTTTATCCTACTATTTGTGTTCTTGTGATAAGACCCAGACATCTGCAGATGGCATGTTTGATGTCTTATTGTGCGAGTCTTTAGTCCACCAGGCAAGGTGATGGGCAAGGAGACTTGGAGGTGTCTGGAGTGGAAGCTCCCATAGCAGAGAGGGCTGGGGCTAGGGTGTGGTCTCTTTCCACATCCAGGTCTAGGTCTGGAGCTAGACTGACAACATGAAACAGTTTGATGGTGTGTATCTGAAGGTGGAACAAGCTTAAGGTATAGGCAGAATCTTATTAGGGCTAGGTCTTGGGCTAGGGCTCAGGTGACCATGTTGGGGAATTCAAGTCCAGAGAGAGAAAGGTGGGGTCTGGGATAGAGCCACTGCTTGGTTGTATGGGTCTATGAGCAAAGCAGGCTGGAGTCTGAGGTAAGGTGAGGTCTTCTAATAGATGTGGGATTGATGTTGAGAAGTAAAGTTTACTGGAACAGCTGGGCTGCATAAATATGGAAGTGGAGTGGGCCAGAGTGTAGGGTGGGGTCTTCCTAGCTTACAATTTTTAGATAGGATCTCTCAATGAGCTGGGAGCTTATTGACTTGGCTAGATTAGCCGGCTAACTAAGCAAGCTCCAGTATCCTTCCATCTCCACTGTCCAGTGCTGGGATTTTATAGGAGCACAGAGCCATGCGTGGCCTCTTAGGTTGGGTGCAGTGGATTCGAACTGGAGTCTTCATGCTTGCATAACCAGTGCTTTATCCAACGAGCCATCTCCCCAGCCACCATCTAATCGTAGTGACAACTCTGAGTGAGGTATGGACACCTTTTTCTGACTGATAAGAGAATTAAAGCTCAGAGAGATTAAATAACATGTCTGTGGTCACACAGTGGGAACTGTGACCCAAAGGTATGTAATTTTAAATGGTTGAAGGAATAATAAGATGTTTTATCTGTGGTACCAGCAACAACACGTTGGCAGTTGCTTCTAGCTCTCACATGAAAATGAACATTGAGACACTATCTCTGACTTTAATGGAAAGTAGTGCTAAAATGAATTACTTATGCCTGCAAAGGATGCAGTGGGTATGCCCAAAAGCACACGTGCTATCTATTCTCTATTCTTACAGTGTATTCTAGGTGTCACCCTGGGTTTGTATAGTAGAAGCAAATGCTTAAAACAAAGGATATCGAGCAAGTAGGAAAAGGAAATGCCCTGCTTCTCTTTTGAACCTGGACTTTAATCCTTCCTGCAGTGGAAACACATCTATCCATCCATAGGCATGTTTGGAGAATAGCCTGCAGCTTGTGGTAGGAGCTTTCTCTGCAGATTCTCGGGAAGTAAGGTACTTCTTACTTGGTACCATTTTGCCTCTTCAGTTCACCACATGATGCTGGTGGTGGGTCTTGGATGATCCCCATCACTGTGGACTTCCCACAGGCTTCCCAGTGAAAACAGGCATAGAACGGAGCAGGAAGCAGCAGTCAAGCTGCTGACCTGCATTTGGGACCTGAGACCTTTTACAGAGAAGTCTCTGCTTTGCATCCATCTCCTGAATTATTGTGCACTTACTCTGCCCAATGCAGACTTGGGACCTTCCAGGAAGTGGAGTGTATTGATTAACTCTGGGGTTTGCAGGGTGAAGCCCCCATTTGGCTCCTCACAGGGCAATCATGGATCAGTTATTTAACCTCTTGGAACCTTGGTTACCTCCTTAAGTTTTATCTATCTTAAGGGTCTGGTAGGAGAATTAAATGTGACAGTTTGTATAAGGAAACAATTTAGCTCTGGCATACAGCAGGAACTCAATGCATGTTAGTTACTATCTGCAAGAAATCAACAAACAACCTGAGACACTAGAAAATTCTGGCAGCGATTTGAATCGATCTAAGTTGCTCAAACCAGGTACTTGTCAATTTTGGTGTTTTTCTTTTCTTTTTTTTTTCTACCTATTTTTTTCTGGGGTTTGTTTTAGTTTTGTTTTTTTTTTCATGTTGTGACTATTGCTGCTTTTGGCTATTAAAAGACAAGATCTTACTGTGCAGTCCTAGCTGGGCTTTTACTCATGATCCTCAAAAGCCTTCACCCTCAGAAAGCTGGGATTACAGGTGTGAGTCACTGTTTCTCTAGTTGACATCTGGAAGTTTTGAATATATTTCACTAATGTTTCTAGAATTGGTTTGGTTGTTTTTTTCAGAAAGGAGAGGAGCGGGGCAGGGCTGGTAAGAGCTGCTCTGCTCTGGGAAAGTCTCAGTGCTTCCTGTCGCTTGTCGTCCTTTCTCTAATTAATCAGGGAGATATCCACCTCCTTTTCTGTGCGCAAAGACTGTAATTTGAGACTAAAGTTGGGAATTGCTAGGCTTGACCATAAACAAACCCCACTGAGGGCAGGTCCTCTCTTTTCTTTAAGAAGCCATCACAAGAAGGATTTTTGCTGGAGTCACAGCAGATGGATTGACTTTGTCTCAGTGCTCAGCGGCCAGCAAGGCATATATACTCCACTGCAAAGTCTAATGAACACCAGGGGGGCAGAGGAGAAAAGGATGTAAGAGATGGAAGCTGGGGAAGAGAGCCATTGAATGCAGTCTTCTGCATATAGCATGGCCGACACAAGGATGCACAAGGAGCGGCTGTGGCGACCTGCACGAGACCTGCAAAACAAGCAATCAAAAGAAACGTAGGTAGGAATGGGTGGTACCTAAGAAGATGACAGCTAGCAACAGTGAAGTGATCAGAGAGAGTCATGGTGGGGGTCAGGAGGGGTGCAGGTAAATGTGACCACAACCCATTCTCTCTATGAAATTGCCAAAAATAAATTTTTAAAAAAGAAAAAAGAATGGCAGTTTAGATCATGCCATCTCCTGGTTTGGGCTATGGTTTATCAGGTACTGGCTGTATGCCAGGAGCCTGATACGTCTCAATGCCTTGGTAGCCTTCGTCTAGTTTCTACTTACTACAATGTAATACTGGAGACCAGGTAATTTATAGTAAGCAGAAATGTATTTGGCTCAAGGTTCTAGAGGCTGGACATCCAAGGGCATGGTGAGAACATCTGTTTATTCAATATCTTTGTGGGAACTGACTTTATTATCCCATGGTAGAAGGCAAGAAGGGACGGGAAGGAGAGGGGAAGAGAGAAAGAATGAGGGAGAAATGATAAAATGACATGTGAAGCCTCAAGCTATCCTATAATCAGTATTAATCCACTCAGAGGTCTGGGATCCAATGTCCTAAACACCTCCTGTTAGGCCCTGCCTCCCAGTACTGCTCTATGGGAGGCTCACACTTTAGCCTCTACTCTTGGAAGACATATTTCATCTAGTATGTCTGCTCCTGTTAGGTTGATGATGAGATTGCAACTTAGAATATTTAATTCACTTGCTCAAAGTAGTTTGTCCAGAGCTGAGATTCCAACCTGGATGGACCATATTTAGCATCCTCATGCTAGCTACCAAAACATTAAGTGAAAATTTTGGCTTAAGAAAGAAATCTGAGAGGGTACAATGACAGGTGTATAAGACAGGCAAAGAGAGGCCATAGGAGAGTCTCAGCCATGTTTACAAAGCCCCCTAGTCAGTCCATCTTATAAGGAGTGTTTAAGAGACCAAGATATCTGGGATGTGCTTGATATTGGTTGGAGTCAGAATCTGCAGGTCATTCTGATAAGCTCCAGTGGTTCTAAACCTTCCTAATACTACAACTGTTTAATAGAGTTCTTCAGACTGTGGTGATCTCTAAACACTTTTGTTGCTACTTGATAACCATAATTTTACAACTGTTACGAATCATAATGTGAACATCTGATATGCAGGGTACCTGATACGCAACCCTTGTAAAAAAAAAAGTCGCTCAATGCTCCCAAAGGGGTTGAGAACCACGGTTTTGGAAGTGGAGCCTCACAAGGGCAGATGAAAGCCAGGAGATTTAGCAAACTTCATGCTGTTTGCCACTCTCCATTTTTTCCTTAGAAGTGGATGAGTCACATTCCAGGTGGCACTTCCCCTTTATCTCTGTACCCCCATTTGCAGTGTGTGTGGGCAATGGAGCTTGGCATAGCTGCAGTGCTGGGTGAAGAAACAGCTTGTAATGTGCCATTTAAATGGGTAGCATCAGGATGTAGTGTTCCTGAGGCTAGATCTGACCCCATTTCAGTGTCCGTGTGCAGATGCTCTGGGCTCCATCCTCACCCGCTGGGAGTTACGAGAACCACTGGACAGCAAGAGGCTAGTCCCATGGGACCAAAGGATGATGTGACTGTTCACACAGTTTGAGGCAACAGGGGGAGTTCCAATCACTTCATCCTTGGTTGAGGAACAGTGTGAGCCAATGTGTAATTAGAAGCATTAAATGGCTCTCAGTATGGTCAATGAGACGTGCAGCTCCTGCTCATGAAGGAAATATGAAACAGTAAACACACTTCCAGTTATATATGGGACTAAGCACACTGTTAAACCGAATGCTAATGGCTGCTGACTGCCTCCTGTGAGCATTTCACCGTGGCAACCGGCAGGTGCCCTTTGCCTGCCTCCACTTTCATCTTCCCATAATTCTTTTTTGTGATGGCTTTTTGGATGATAATGGGCACATGCCTGAAATAGCAGTTACAAAGAGAATTAGAATTTTAAAAAGAGAGAGAAAGAGAGAAGAAAAGGAAAAAGACAGAAAATTATGTTGGAACAGTTTCTTGCTCCTCAGAGTATCTGCTTATAATATTTAGCAGTCTCAGGATCAGGAGGAGGCAGAGGCTGCCTGATACAAGCATCTTCCACACTGAGTATGCAAAAGGCATGGGGCTTGACTTTTGAGGTCCAGTCACTAACCTGTAAAGTAGCATCATTTGGAGTTAAGAGTACCAGTCTAGGAATTTGACATACTTCAGTATAGATTTCCTCTGTTCCTAAAAGTCACTTAGCTTTGGATGAACAACTCTTTGTTATGTAGTAGTTTACTGTGAGTTGACACATCCCATTCTGGAGGGAGGCTCATAAGACCACAAAAGTAAACAACTTACAAGGTGTAGTAAGTTACTGAAATCTATCAGATTCACAAGGCTCCTCTCTCCCCAATGTTACAGAACTGGTAAGAATTGTTGAAGAGACTTGAATAGAGATTCAGGGTTGTAACTTTCGTGAGTCATCATGTGTTCAGGGGTAGGATTCCAGGCTCCTAGAAGTAAATCCTCACTTATCCTCTTGTAAGCAACCCCACTAAACTCATTACTTTGCAAGCTAGACTTTGGAAGAACTAATAGTTTGGTCTGTCGTCAGTTTCCTATCCAGGGTGAGAAGTTGTTTGCTCATATTCCCCATCTCCCTTCAAATCACCCAATACCCTTCATCCCTGTGGATGTGTTCTCTCTTCTTTTAGCAGGAACACTAAGCACCACCAGCAGTTCCTATGACATGCCTATAAAGCTCATAGTTCAGTGTCTGGCTTGGAGGAGAGACTCTGTAAACCCTATGAGAGTGGTGATGAGTAATAACTTACAGGGTGACTTTGGGCCAATACCTTCTCTGAGCTTCAAATCCATTATCTGTAAAAGGCTTGCTAATAACAGCACCCGAGTCATTTGTTTAAGGCTCCAGATAAAGAGGTAAATGATGAAAAGTACTCGGCCCAGGACTTGGCAGGTAATAAGAACTCAATAAGAGCTTGCTGAATGAATGGGGTGCAGGATGTGTGGAGAAACGTGCTACCGGCTAAAGAAGATGTGCCACCAGATCCAAAGCCTTATAAAACAGACACAGCGGGAAGAATCCGAATGGCCCGGACTTTTGGCAGTGACATATGTTAGCAGCCAAAGACCTTCTGTTGCATGCTTTCTTCTGGATGATTCTGCTCCTCCCAGCTCATATGGAGACTGAGGAGGAGGAGAAAAATGATGGTACCACCCATAAAGGGAATCCCAATATCAAAGCATCACTGAGCGAGGCCACAGGCTCATATATATCAGACCTATACACACACAGCATTACAGCCAAGTCTGTCCATAGGGGAAAAGGGTCCTGTTCTGTCACCTGTGCCCTGTAAGTGACCTGTATCCTGTCCCCACACAGTCTTTCTCCACCCAGGTGTATTTTCTTGGGCACCGACTCACTGTGGAGTCTTTTCCTACTTCTCTATCTCCTATCAAACCCTGGCCTTTTGGATTCCCCTTTCAACCTCCCAGGGAAAGAACACAGAACATGCTAGAAAAACAATCCTGATAAACTTGCTTGGTCATCTCTTCTATATGGGTGGTCAAAACACTCTTTAAGTAGGATAGGTGATGTTAATTCTTGATTTTGAAAGTGACACATGCTGGAGCTCAAGTGATGGCTCAGCGGTTAAGAGAATGAACTGCTCTTGCAGAGGACCTGAGTTCAGATCCCAGAATCTATGTTAGGAAGCTTACAGCTTCCTAGAACTCCAGCTCTTGAGGCCCCGATACCTTTGATCTCAGCAGGCACCTGCATACAAACATCCTGATACATACAGACAATTTTAAAAAGTAAAAATAACAAACCTTTTAAAAGTGATATGTTTACAAGTCTTTTGTGAGTGAATCATGGCAATGTATGTCTGAATCACAAATCTCTTGCATGGGTACTTGGGAGGCTGAGGCAGAAGAAGCAAGAGTTTAGACACTCTTAGCCAAATAACCAATCTGTGGACAGCTTGAGCTATATGAAGCCATGCTCTGAGTCTTGTATAGGACAGTTAGATTATCTACATGGGGACACCCTCCAATCATACTGTCAAGTTATATTTAACTGTACATGTTATTTGAAATCTGGTTCTTTACTGTCATTTTTTTGGTGAACATTTCCTAATCTCATTAGATATTCTTCTAAATGGTTATGTCATTTTCCATCTTATACACACATAATTATTTTTAGCCAACAACCTATTAGCAGACATTTATAAAACTCTGCTAATTAAAACATCACTGAAATATCTCTGTATCTGTGAGTACCTAGTTAGCATTTATATAACATGCAACCATATGCTGCACACTATTCTGAGACATTCCAGATGTTGTATTTATTCTTCACAGCCAGTCATGAGGTAGGTAGTCCTATATTACCCATGTTTTAGGGATGAAGAAACTGAGGCCCAGAGAGGTTCATGTCATAGTTGATGGGTGATGGAGCTGTTAATGCTCTGAAATTGCAAGTGTTGTGCTGAAAGTTGGGAATATCTTTGAAGGCTTTAAAAGTGCAGTTTCAAGTGACCTGCTAGAGCCAGTGTAATTCTTTATTTCTTCCCCAGCAGCCTTTGTTAGATGATGCAAGGGGTTGGAAAAGTAGGGTAGTCCACCAGTCTAGAGACTCCCCTAGAGAATGGGAAAAAGACTCCTTGACAAGCTTGAGGATAGGAGTTCAAATCCCCAGCACCCATGTAAAGTACTGGTGACATGGTATTCTCTTGTAACTTCAGTGCTGTGGGAGGTAGAGATGGAATATCTCTGGGGCTTGCAGGACACCAGCCTAGTAGCTCCAGCTTCAGTGAGAAATTCTTGTCCATAAAGGGACTGGACTCAAAGCTTTTCAAGAACTATGGGAGAAGATGGTACTATTTCCAGGGACGTCAAAGGAGGAGGAAGGAGCCCCAAGGCTAAAGGCATGAGAAACCCCCTGGGAATAAAGGGAAGGCAGGCAGGAAAGGAAAGACTAGTGAAGGGCTCTGGCGGGCTAAATCTTCCTGAGAGACACTGAGGGCTATCTCTCTTGAGAGACAACTGTCAGGACCCAAGACTCTTCTAGCCACTTCCTCTGTACGTCACACATATACGATACTCTAATTACCGACATTTCTGTACATCACACACACAATACTCTGAATTACCGACATTTCTGGGCCACACACACATGGTACTCTGAAATTACAGACATTTTAGAGACCCTTTATTTATCCAAGAAGGACAAAAAGGCTTCCCCCGACGGTGAAGTCTTATTATTATAATCATTCTCTGTGGCCTTGGCAGGTAACATACTTTTATTTGTTTACAGGGTGTCCCCATCCTACTACCTGAAGCACGGATGGGAATTTCTCTAGTGAGGTCTGTTCTCATTGCCAGCTTCAAAAACACAGTTCAAGCTCTCTTCAATAAAACCGAAAGACCCCTACATGGAGAGCAGGCATGGATGATTCATGAAGAATGTCTCATGTCTCCCCACCTTCCTGGTGCTGACTGCCCTCTCTGTTCCACTTGTCACTGGGCTGCAGTCACAGGACCAAGGAGAATACATTGACTTCTGGAGGGGTTGGGAGAGAGACATCTTGTTTTGCCTGAGTCATGGCTAATCTTGGTTGATGGAGCCTGGCTGCCTCTGTCTCTTTCCATCCATGCAATTCCAGCTTAAGAACCTGCTGCCTAGAGGTCCACAACCTTACTCCAATGGTTGGCTGTAAGTATCTGCATCTGTCTCAGTCAGCTATGAAACAGTTAGGGGAAGGACTGAAGGAGCTGAAGGGGATGGCAACCTCATAGGAAGAACAACAGTATCAACTAACCTGGACCTCTCAGAGCTCCCAGAGAGTAAGCCAACAACCAAAGAGTATACATGGGCTGGTCTTTGGCCCTAGCTATACATGTAGCAGAGGACTTCCTTGTCTGGCCTCAGTGGGAAAGGGTGAGCTTAATCTTGTAGAAACTTGATGCCCAAGGGAAGAGGGATATAGCAGGGTAAGGTAGGTGGGGGAGCATCCTCTCAGAAGCAAAGGGGAGGAGGGTAGGGTGGAGAACTCGTGGTGGGAGGACTAGGAAGAGGGGCAATATTTGGGATGTAAAGAAATAAAATAATTAATTAAAAAAACATGCTGCAGGGTACCACACCTTCCTCATATCCATATTCAGAGAAGGGTGGGCTCTCGCTTGGCTTCATGTACACTGGATCAACCAAGTACTGTATCTAGTGAAATGAAACATATAAACAGCCAAACATGTATGTGACAATACATATAGGCAGGAGGAAAGGAGTGGTTCCATTAGGAATAGGTAGGAAATGAGTTTTAGGGAACCCAAACCCACAGGAAGCTCTGCTGAACTTCAGACCCATTTTCTCCCATCCAGAATTTCAACTGGCCAAGTTAAGTTGAGATTTTATTGCTGTTATTAACGGCACTTCTATTTCTTGAACATTTCTGTCTGCAAGTAAGATATCCATTAGCTTTTATTGCACATTCATCTTTTTAATTAAAAAGGGTCATTCTTTGAGAATTTTGTGTGATGTATTTTGGTTATGTTCTCCCCTTTACCAGTTCTTCCCAAAGCTATCACTACCTCCAGTTCTTCCCTAGCTGTGCAATGTTGGATCCTGTTTTTGTTTCTCAACCTATCAAGTCCAGTCTGTGCCGCCCAAATACTCCAGGGCGTGTGGGAATTTTCTGGAACAAGGATCGCACACTCAAAGAAAGCATTCTCACCCTCTCCCAGAGGCTAGCAATTGTAAACAGCTCCTTAGCTAGGGGTGGGGCTTTGTGCCCATGTCTCCTCTCCATGCTGGGCTTTTGCCATGATTGGAGCTTGCACAGGTCTTGTGCACGTTGTCACAGCCACCGTGAGTTCCTGTGTAACTGTTCTGCTGTGTCCAGAATCGTTAACCCTTCTTTAATTATTATTTAATTTTATATTCTCTATAATGTAGTTAATACTTCCCTGTAACTAGAATCCCTGCAGATACTATCATTTGCTGTCTCACTGCAGACTCTTTGATGTTTTTGGGTTTCTGTACCATGAAGCAGCTTATTCTTGGCCACTAGAGTCCCCCATGTTACTAAATCTGTTGTCTTCTGCACTTCATTCTGGCAACTGCAGCATCCGTGACAAGTAGTGTCCTCCGTTTCTAGCAACCCCGCCATTTTGGGAACAAAGGATGTGTTCATGAAGGACCCACTAAAACAGATTCCTATCTTGGTACTTGCTTCTGTCTTCTTGGGGGAAGCTTTGCTCTGTCTATAAATAGGGAAGACTAGTTCATCCTTGCACCACTTAGTTGAGCTACAATTTGCTGTTATCAGACAGAATACACTTATAGAAAAAGTACAATCTGTGGAATCGAGTGAACTTGGGTTCACATCCCACCTGTGAGCTGTGGAGATACACTAGCTTTCCCTATTGTTGTCATGGCCAATTTAAAGGATGAAGGATTTATTTTGGCTCAAATTTAATGATGCAGTCCCTCTCAGTGGGGAAGACTTGGCAGTTGAAATGGCTCTTTGGTGCAAAAATATTTAATCTCAATCTGGGGCTTCAACCCTGTGTTTAATCATCCAGCTCCTGAATAAAAGTCATACAACTTTTATTATTTATAATAAGCCTTAATCAGCGCAAGAACTGGGCAGATATATACCCTCTAGAATCTATTTTCCTAAAGATAACCCTAGTTATGACTTATTATGTTTCATCTGGGCTGCTTTTTAACTCCAGTTGGCCAGTCCCCCTGGCTATGATTTTATGATTCTTACCCCATGGCATCTACTCCTCTCTCTTCTCTCTTTCCCATTCATGGTTCTCCTCAGACCCCAAGCTCAGGAACCTGAAGCCCCACCTATGTCTCTTTTACCCAACTATTGGCTGTCAGTCTTTATTTGCCAATCAGGGATAATTTGAGGAGAAGATTCACATGGCATCACTTAAGTATATGAGGATCTGATCCTTGGGGGCAGACTGTATTTAGCATTAGATTACAAGCTGCATTAGACCAATTCACTATAGTGCTTAGCTATGACAACAAGATCATAAGGCTGCTTGCTCATATCTAGGTGGGTCAGGAAAGAGAGAGAGAGAGAGAGAGAGAGAGAGAGAGAGAGAGAGAGAGAGAGAGAGAGAGAGAGAGAGAGAGAGAGAGAGAGACAGAGAGACAGAGAGACAGAGAGACAGAGAGAGAGAGAGAGTGTTCTTGTTCATCTGGCATCCCCCACCTTCTTTTTTAAAGTTTTTACTAGCTAGCCCTCTGTCTCTGTCTCTGTCTCTGTCTCTGTCTCTGTCTCTCTGTGTGTGTGTGTGTGTGTATGAGAGAGAGAGAGAGAGAGAGAGAGGAGAGATTGAGAGGTTTGTAGAAGTATGAGACCAACTTTGGAGAATTGGTCTCTCTTTCCACAGTGGGATCAAACTCAGGTTATCAGACTTGTGGGTCAAGTGCATTAACCAATCTAAGACCCCAAACCATGGAATGGTATCTTCCACATTTGAGGAATATCTTCTCACCTCAGTTAAGCATCTCTGAAGATGTCCACACATCTAAAGGTCTGTCTGTATTGCATAGGTGTTTCTTAATTCAGTCAAGGTTAACCATCGCAAGGGTTGTGTGCTGGGTAGTTCATGTCAAGTTGACACAAGCTAAAGTGTTCTGAGAGGAGGGAATTTTTTTTGTTGTTGTTTTTGTTTTTTTTGGAGACAAGGTTTCTCTGTGTAGCCCTGGCTGTCCTGGAACTCACTCTGTAGACCAGGCTGGCCTCGAACTCAGGAATCCGCCTGCCTCTGCCTCCTAAGTGCTAGGATTAAAGGCATGCGTCACCACTGCCAGGAATCTTAATTAAGAAAATGAATCTATAAGACTGGGCTGGAGGCAAGCCTGTAAGGTATTTTCTTAATTAGTTATTGATGGGAAGAAGGTAGCTTCTTGTGGGTGATGTCATCCCTAGTCTGGTGATCCTGGATCCTATAAACAACAACAACAACAACAACTAGCAGGCTGAACAAGCCATGTGGAGCAAGCCAGTAAGCAGCACTCCTCCATGGCCTCTGTAACAGCTTCTGCCTCCACAGTCTTGCCCTGTTTAAGTTCCTGTCCTGAATTCCTATGATGATGAAAGTGATTTGAAAGTGTAAGCTTAATAAACTGTTTTCTCTCCAAGTTGCTCTTGGTCATGGTGTTTCATCACAGCAATAGAAACCCTAACTAAGACAGGTTGTCAATAAGATTTATTTATTTTCCTTTTGGAATGTCTCTTGACTGTCAGTTGCTTCTGCTGTACATGGGAAAAAACAATGATCTCTGTCTCACTAGAAGGCTATTCCATTCTATAACAAGGAATTGTACCCAATAAATGATCAGAAAGAATGGATAGAGACCATGGAGAGGAGCAGAGAGATAAGATTTGGAGCAACAAGGGTGAGGAGGGGAAAATGGGATTGCCATTTGATTTCCTGAAGACATTTCTGGTCTTGGCCTTCAAGGATATGATACAATAAAATCTGACTTCCCTTTATGCCAGATTGAGTTCACAGTCCAAGGGTCTTAATAAAGTTCTAGATTTGTTTAAAGTAATGCCTGACTTACAGATGAGAAGTAGTGGACAACTTGACTCTTGACAGCTACCTGTTGCTAATAAGCAATTGAATTGATATCGAATTCTTAGGACAAACTGGTTTGACGTCGTACACCCCTTCCACATTTGTGCTGTTGAACGCTGAGATTGTGGCTGGGAAATCGGTGGTTTCAGTATATCTGAGGAATGAAGGAGGATGAGAGAGAGGTTCTGATTCATTCAGTCACTATCTCTTCCATTCACCATGGCTGACAGTCTGGCTGAGAGTGGGTGGGGCAGGTTAGTGGTAAGCACATAACCAGAGTATGTAGCCTCTTTTGCATAAGGGATTCTGTCCTTCTGCTGGTAGGTACAGCAGGTGAGTGCTCAGGGGGGCTCATTCTGGCCCCGAGACTTATGTTTGTACATCAGTGGGCTTGGAGAAGCACTGGGTGAGTTCCAGGGAAAGAACAGTCTCCTACCGAGAGTCCTTTCTTGTTGTCCTATTACCTTCCCCCAGTCAGCCCCCAGTTCCCACCCCTCTCTTTTCACCACTCCCCTCCCCACACCCCTGCCAATCCTTGCTTCAGTCATTCTTCCATCCTGGACAAAGTGGATGAATTCTGAGAAGATTTGAGTGCCTAAAGCCACCACCAGATAAAGGACTGGCTCCAGAGCCACTGGCAGAAACATCACACTGCCCGGGTGAGGTCAAGGTAGCTCACAGCCTCTGTTGGGGACAAGAGCCTAAGGAAACAAAAACATTCTGTCTGGTATCTGCTAGTTCTGGCCTTGTCCCCAGGCCTTGTTCCCACTGAAAACTGACACGAGGCTAAGTAGAGCTTATCTCCTGCTTGGGTCAGGAGGGCTGCAGGGCAGGTCTATTCTCAGAGCGAACGAGTTTGCAGAAGATTTGGACAGAGTGTGAAGACAGCTTGCCAAGAAGGGCAGGGCCTGGGCAACCTCACACACTCTGCAGGACTTGGCTTTGCAAAGTTGGCATTTGAACTTTAATCTTGCCCTTGTTCTTGGCAACACTAAGCAGGAGGTGGTCAGCTCAATCTGGAACATCGACAGGGGTCTGGGGGTGAAGAGGTTAACCCTTTTTCTCTCTCAGTGGCTGTGGGGCCATATGTAAGCTTTTGGTGTTTCTGTCCTCAGGCTTTACGGGGTAAACTGAGGAAGACTGAGCCGTTTACTCTTGGAGGTTCCCTCCAACCTGGGTGAGTCACATGGTCTATAACATCGAGTTTGAATTCCATTTGCTGTTCTGATGTACCAATACAGAACAGGTGGCCCTAAGTTAACTTCGTTCATAAGCAGTAGGAGGTGGGTAAAAATGAGCCATATTCCAAATAGAGCGGCAAGTGGCAATTATTGTTACTTTAACACTAAGGAAACAACCATTCTAAAGCGCTTCCCATTAAGCTTCGTATGCCTATCATCTTACTTAGTCTTTTACATACTCCCTGGAGTGGGGATGGGGAGCACTGTGATCCCCATTTTGGAAATGAAATTATTGAGGCTTAGGGAGGCTTAGTTGTTTCCATACCTCCTGGGAGAAGGTAGCAGTGCCCAGATAGGAGCCTAGAGTCTTCTTGATCTTCAAGCCCACATTCTTGTCTCTTGTGTTATAGGGTAAGGGCGGAGCAACATGCACTGCTACTGTGGAAGCAGAGCTCCATGAGGCACAGTCACCTGGAAGGCAGGGATGCTTGTTTTTCTCATACTGAGTTGGCAAACAAGACAGTAGGCTGTGTGGCCCAGATACCAAGCTCACAGCTCAGTATTAGGTTCAGGCTAGAGCAGGCCACACTCACCTGAAACAAACTGTCTGTCTGTCTGTCTGTCTGTCTCTCTATCTATCATCTATCTATCTATCTATCTATCATCTATCATCTATCTATCTATCTATCTATCTATCTATCTATCT
>NW_022196911.1:39385618-39402236 GCF_008632895.1 Mastomys coucha | reverse complement strand
ATCTATCATCTATCTATCTATCTATCTATCTATCTATCTATCTATCTATCTATCTATCTATCTATCAATCTATCTCCATCCTCACAGCTAACTCTAATTCTCTTTGCTACAGGAAAATGATGAGCTCCCTATAAGAGAATCTGCCTATGAAGTCTGCCCAGGCAAGCAGGCTCATCCTGTATACTGAACACACATTGACTAAAGTGATAAAACTTTGCCTCTCCCTTCCTAACTGAAAGTTATAGACAAGCAGACTGCAAGCTGGTACAGAGGTCTACTTATCAAGTGCCTGACATGGACCTCTTTGAAACCTGTAAGAAAGGACTCCCATTTAGCTTTGTGGCTCTGAAATTCTTTTAGAGCATTTGTCATGCTGTCTGTCTGTCTGACTATCTATGGTGTCAATAACTCTTTAAGCAATTGTTTTTTAGATTAGTATGGGTATTTTGCCCACATATGTGTCTATGTACCACATACTTATCAGACCAGAAGAGGATATCAGATCCCTTGGAACTGTAGTTACAGATGGTTGATAACTACAGTGTTGGTGCTGGGAATCAAACACAGGTCCTCTGGAATGGCAGCCAATTCTCTTAACTGCTCAGTTACTATCTCTTTAACCCTTGTCAATAACTCTTAATAAATTTCTTGCCCCAAAGGGCAATCTGGCACAGTTGTTCCTCTTGCACTCTCTTTTTTCAAAGATTTATTTATTTATTTATTTATTTATTTATTCATTTATTCATTTATTCATTTTGAGTACACTGTAGCTGTACAGATGTTTGTGAGCCCTCATGTGGTTGCTGGGAATTGAATTTTTAGGACCTCTCCTTGCTCCGGTCAACCCTGGTCACTCCAGTCAGCCCAACCTTGTTCTGGCCCAAAGATTTATTTATTATTATGTATAAGTACACTGTAGCTGACTTCAGATGCACCAGAAGAGGGAGTCAGATCTCATTATGGGTGGTTGTGAGCCACCATGTGGTTGCTAGGATTTGAACTCATGACCTTCAGAAGAGCAGTCAATGCTCTTACCCACTGAGCCATCTTGCCAGCCCTCCTCTTGCACTTTTAATCTCATGCATTACCCTCACTAGTTCTCATGACCCTAGCCAACTCTCCACTCTATTCTCATCTTCATTCATTCTTACTCATAAAGGTTACTCATGTAACCTTTATGTGTGTTAGTCCTTATTCTTGAAGTCCTGATCCTTTCTTGCTTCTGGTGTATCCATGTCACAGCTCAGGCCAGGATCGGATGACATCTGCATTATTGAGGATGCTCTTTGACTTCCAAACAACCACAAGGTGCTTTTAGCATATGCCATGCTCTCTGATTGGTTTTGCCAGCATTCAGTTGATGGATACCCACCAACTGATACTATGTGCTGACCATTCTACCAGGTTCTTTTTTGTTTTTGTTTGTTTGTTTGTTTTGTTTTTTTTGTTGTTTTTTTGAGGCAGGGTTTCTCTGTATAGCCCTGGCTATCCTGGAACTCACTCTGTAGACCAGCTGGCTTCGAACTCAGAAATCGGCCTGCCTCTGCCCCCAAGTGCTGGGGTTAAAGGTATGTGCCACCACTACCACACAGCCTTCACCAAAGTTCTCATCTATTATCTCTGTCCTCTTGGCTCCCAAAACAATGCCAAATTCTCAGGATGAACTTTCTTTTTTTTTTTCCTCGAGTAATTGGCAAAGCTTTGGTTTGAATAAGGCTTTCCATAACTATGTGACCATGTGACCTAGAGCTTCTCCCACTTCTGAATTATTCTCTGTTTTCTCCCAGCATGCTCTGCAAGACTTCCAGACTTTTATGGACCATAGATGACTCTTATTTTTTCTTTCTTCCCATTTCTTGTCCCAGAGATGGAATTTGATATGTTTATTGAATGAATGATTGTCGAGGAGTATGAGTTCCAGAGACTGAATATACCAGCTTTCTGTATCATCCACTCTGGTTCTAACACCAAGGTTATGGGCTGGTAAGCACACTGAAGGGCAAATTTCACATAGATATCACATCCTTGGGGTCCCTGACAGCTACTGATCAAACTTAATATACACAAAGTGACAAGGGAAAGCCCCAGTAAGAGGTGAGTTCAGACACTCAGCGGATGCCCTTGGAGTTACTGCTGGTCTCCGTCTTTTGGCTAACATCTAGTTCCCTTTGTCAATCCCATGGAAGGCTCTTTGCCTCTAGGTGAAAACAAACATGGGCTGTGGAAGGGCCTGAGTTCTTGCAGGGATGAATTCCTGCCTCTAATTGAACATGAGTTAATGTAGAAGGATAAGAACTTTTCCTGCACCCAGAGCTGTCACACTTATGCCTGGAAGCATCCACAATGGTTATGTAGCTTGACTCTAACCTTGTGAGTGTAGAAATCACAGTATTGAATGGACACTGTGCTAACATCTGGCATCAGAATGTTCTTTGGGTCAAGATTTGTCTTGAAGCCTTGGAGACAAGGCTAGTCCAAAACAGAGTGAGATATCACCAGTTCCTTTTTATCATAAAATGAGTAAGGAATTTCAGTGAGGGTACTCAAAGAAGAAGAATAGAAGAGCAGAGAGCTAGAGGAAAAAGTGAGAAGCTGGAATTTGTAAAGGTTGAATGTTTTAAGAATAGGGCGATCTTAATATTTCGTTGCAGTTTTGTGTGGTAGGGTTCTGGAAACCTTTCTCTCACTCCAAGAAACACTGATTGCCCATAAAATTTATGCTATCAGGGAAAGATGAGCAGAGAGAAATTGAGGGGTGAGCATATTGCTTTTCTTGGCAAAGGCAAGCCACACAGGATGGTGAGACACCAGGTAAGCACAACCATGCACATATATATACCAAGCCAGTGTATGCATTGCTGGGAATGGAGCCCAAGGCTTTGTTCATGCTAAGCAAGCACTCAGTCAACTGATCTACATTCCCAGTCTCTCCATGGCTATTCTAAACTTGGCCAATGTTGACCATTACAATAGGTAATAGAGAAGGGGAGAAAATTCCAGGTAGAGGACCCCAATTCAAGCATGCAGAAAACAAGTGGTTGCAGTAAATGGGAAGTCTCTGGAAGGATAATCAGGAATAATGGTTGTCTGATGCATGCAGTCTGGGGAGTCTGGGGCCTCCAAGGACAGGGATGAGCACCATATCCCTGTGTCCTGCAGTGTAGCAGCTTGCTTTACTATGGAGGTATCTGAGTAGAAGTCTAAGGACCCAGTGTGGTCATTGCCTCAACCCTTGGCTTGGGCAGATCAGAATGTCACAACAGACCATCTATTTCTATGAGAAGGTAAGAGGAAACCTGAAAGAAAAGAAATAAAGTGCTTTTGTTAAAACTCAATAGAAGGGATGCCAAGCAACTAGAAACACCACACTCCCATGTTCACAAGGCATCATGGGTCAGCAAATCTGCTTTTGGTTTCAGAGGAATGAGTGTGAAGGCCACTCCTACTATGCATTTATTCTCATTTCACAATAGGCTGGTGGGTAGAGCTACCCAAACTTCAACCTGTACCTGGTAAGTGGATATGGGGTCCAGGGAGAAGGAGCCTAAAATTCCCAGGCTTTCTCTTTCCCTGTTAGGCACTTCTTTATCAGAAAGAACCTATTTGCTTGGGTCCCTCATACCTCCAAACTTCTTTGAGTTGTGCCCAGGGCTGGAATTCTCTCTCCTTTTCTGCTTTTTGTTGTAATGGTCTTAATCTTCTTTGTCAACCCAAGTAGGTTTAGAGTAATTATGGAAGACTGGAAATGAACCTCAGTTTGTAGAGAGCTTGCCTAACATGCCATGCACAACCCGGGAACCATGCTCAGCACAACATAAGCTGAGTGGTAGTGCATGATGGTAATGCCAGCATTTGGGACATAGAGGCAGGAAGATCGAAGTTCAAAGTCATCCTCAGCTACATAGCCATTCCTTCGTTTGAACCTGCCTTTGAACCTCCTCAAGTTTTTGAAGCCAACCTTGAGATACATGAAACTCAGTTTCTAAAAAGCAAAACCAAGAAACAGAACACACACACATGCATGCATGCCTACACACACACTTGCAAGTGCACACATATGTGCACACACATACATGCACATATACACACATACAGGCAGATAAATGCATACACACACACATGCATAGACACACATTCGACTGTTAACATAAGGGATTGTCCAAAGAAAGGGCCTCCCTGTTTGCCAGTGGGGCATTAGTGACCATGGCAGTTTATCCCAGTGACCCCTGCACAAATTCAGCCACCCACAGTGACAGGCAAGTCGTGCTCTTGCCCAAGGAGAAGTAGGGAGGGGATGGGGGATGGTTCTGTCTGAGATCACTTGGCACTGAGCTCTGTGATCTACGAGTTGCTTTTAATTTCCTGTGCCAGGCGCCAGTGGCCTGATGAAATGAAGCCGATAGCAGGCTTTGCAGCAGTCCCGTTCAGCCCAGGCTTGTCTACTTACTTCAGGGTCATGATCCATGGATTCTGAGAGACAAAAGCTGAGCCCACTCCCAACCTCCCTACTCCCCACCCCCCACACTCTACCACAGTCTCCTGCTGACCTTCTGGTTTGGGAGGGAGGAAGATCCAGGAGAGGGTTGCCACATTCCCCACTTGAGCACTGGGGACTGACAGACATGGTTTGGGTCCCTGCTGTCTGGCCTTCTGGCTCTACAACTATTGTTAGAGTTGCTTTGACCTTTTGAATCTCAGTTCTCTCAACCATCAGTGGGAGCCATTAGCCATTAGTGGCAGAGTTTCTTTCATGGGAGTCTTACAAGGATTCAAAGGGAATGAGTTAGTGTGTAAGGGAAGGTGCTCAATTTGACTCAAGTGAACCGATAGCAAGTGTTATTTGTCTTCTTTGCATCTACTTGCCCCATACAAGTACAGAGTGTTTAGAATATTTCCTCTTGTATCCTAGTCTGGACAAGACCACACCCTCCTCCTGTTGCTCTTACTACCACTTCCATGCTACACCTTCACACTTCCCTTTGACACAGCATCCTCCTTGAGTCAGGTGTAGTGACTGCTCGTGGTGGATACAGCGTCCAATCTTTACAACCATCAATAGTCACATTTCAGAGCTGAGAAAAGAGTTCTGGGTCTCCCCCCAGATTAGAGACCGAGGAAGGAAAGCCAGCTATCTGGTGGCCATTGATACCAAAGTGCAGCTTGGTGGATTGGCTCCATCGCTGGGCAGTTTTCAAAATGAAGTAAGAGCCTGCTTCAAAAGCATGGATTGGTAAGTGTTAGGTTATAGACTCTTCGGCTGCTACACTCTCTCTCCAAAGTCAGGCCAACCTCCTTGCAGCTTTCTCTGAACAAAAGCTGAGAAGCAAAGCCTGATGTGGCCCTTCCTTTCCCTTGCAGTGAAGAATGAGCTCCCCTCGACCCTGCTAAGCAACTTTCTTTTCCTTTAATTATTAAATTAAATTATTTATTTCTTTTTGATGTGTGTGTGTTTGTGCATGTCTATGCATTCACGAACATAGATATGTGCATATATGCATGTGCACATGCCTGTCAAGGTCAGAGAACATCTTGTAAGAGTTGATTCTCTCTTAGCATCACATCTGGGGTATTGAACTCAGGTTATCAAGCATTGACTGCTAGTGACGTCATCCTCGGAGCTTTGCTTCTAGCTCACTAAAGCAAGTCTGAATTATAACTACCCAGTGCCTTCCTCTGGTACCTTGGTTAGATCTCACGGTGTGAAAGCTCTCCTGCTTAGCTTTGGAAACTCCTTTTTTGTATTCCAAAACTGAATGCTCCCCCTCCCTTTCAGGACTCTCATGATGTTATCTGGGATAGCTATAACTCTCCTAATAGTGCCTGCCTGAAGGGTAATTTATATCAGCTCCTTTCTACCGAACCTATAATTTATTAATCTATAACAGTCATGGGATCAAATCAAGCTTCCTCAGCAAGCCCGAGGAAGAGAGCAGGAGGAGGAACAACCTTCTATTTCCCTTAGAGAAATAAAAAACAGTGTGCCATCTACACTGAGATTAAGATCAGACCCATATGTGTCTGACAGAGGGATGTGCAATTTTTCCCTGAGATTCATGAAGAAAGTAACTGGGATGCCCCAAGAACTCTCAATGAAAGAGATTTAACAAGCTTGGCTTTTTTCTTAGTCTAACATTCTAAAGAAAACTAAAGAGAGATCTTGCCCCAGCTTCAGTGAGGTACCACTGCTGGGCACTAATCCCTTGTCCTTAATGGCCACCAGCAATCCTCTGTCTGCAGGTACCATCCATAGCCCTGATCCACCTGGTGCTTAATAAAGAGAGGACTAGGGAAGAGGATGAGCCAGGAGGCTGCAAACACAGCCCAAGCTTTAGCACCATGCACTTTTAAAAGTATCAGGGAATTGGAAGTGGCTAGACTCAGGTTTCACATGCGTGAACTGACTTTGTTATACCCAAGGGAAATCTGTAGAAAAAAATCAGAGTGTTGATTATCTATTTTCATCATTTTTTGTTCCACCTCTTCATTACCTTTTCTTGTCATCTCATCCTCTCCCTATTGGTTCTCTTCTTCCCCCTAAATAACCCCCTTTCTACTTTCCTGTCTCAATACCTTTAAAAATCTACCTTCAGCATATGAGACAAACCACGGTATTTGTCTGAGTCTGGCTTATTTTAACACAATGATTCCCAGTTCCATCCACTTCCTTACAAATAACACAATTTTATTCTTTGAGATGAGCGGTACTCCACAGAATGTGCACATAATACGTAGCACATTCCTTTGTCCATCTGCTGATATACACCCAAGCTGATTCCATACCTGGGCCCCAATGAATGGCACAGCAATCAGCACAGCTGTGAAGTATCTCCTGATATGCTGACTTAAATTCCTCTGGGTATACAGCTTTATCATATGGTAGCTGTGCTTTCTGTTCTCTGAGGAACCACTGTAATGATTTCCATAGGGCCTGGGAGTGTGGGATGTTTACCCAGATGACACTGCTGTCCCTCACAAGCATGGTACGCCTTCTTTCCCCTTTCCTCCCCACCCTGAAGCCTCCATTTCTCATCTGCTTTTCCTGTCTCTGTCTCTCTCCATCTCTTTCCTCTCTCTCTCTTCCTCCTCTTCCTCTTTCTCCTCCTCTTTTTATTTGATTTTTCCCAGAAACCAGGTGAGTTTCCAAATTCAAATGATGAGTAACTGAAGATCTGAAGTCACACCAAAGTAACAGAGACACTGCAATCCTCCCCAAAGCTCCTCATGGATGCCTGGCCACTTCAGTAGTGGAGTAGTTGTGACTCTGCTTCTGAGCACCTTGGAGTCCTAAAGCAGGTTACTCTGTCTCTCTGTCCTCTACTTCCTTCTCTAGAAATAGTTTAAAAACAGCGACTCCCTCTCAGGATGGTACTAACATTATAGAAAGTACAGGTCTGAGTGCTCAAGTACTTCCTAAGTACTTGAAAAAAGGCAGCCCTATGTCCTTGTCCTGACTGTCCCAACATTATCATGCAGATTGACTGTGTTGTGCATTCTGGTTGGACTTTGGTGTATTTTGTGCTTTGCTGTGCAAAGGATTTATTTTGCAATGCAAATGAAAAAATAATCCTGTTTTCACTTGGCAAAGATGTTGGAAGTCAGTACTGGGAATGTGTGGTGACCTGGCAGCTGGGCAATCTCCTGGAGGCGGGATAATTGTGACATTCACACAGTCACAGCAGGGGTACTGTCATGCCGCTGAGGAGCATTCAAAGGGTGCTTGGCTCTTCTGTGCCACAGGGTATAGAACCTAATATCCTCTTTAGAGGATCACTCTGGAATATCGAATAAACTGGTAGAATGTTCAACTTGGTATAACTCAGGACAAGCAAAGTGTCAATGTCTGTCGACAATAAAGGACATACAGGTATTTGGAGAGAGCCATGAACACTAAATCAAGGGATAGAAAGATCGAAGGCAGTTAAGAGTGGGCATTGATTGACCATCCAGGAGAGACCTGGTTTTGGTTCCTAGCATCTCCATGTTGAGAAGCTCACAACCATTTGCAAATTCAGATACAGGGGACTGAATGCTCTTTCCTAGGCTCCAAGAGTAGCTTGCATTCATGTGTGTGTGTGTGTTTGTGTGTGTGTGTGTGTGTGTGTGTGTGTGTGTGTGTGTATCCATTCAGATACTCACACAAATACACCTGTTTTAAAAAGTAGCACATGGACTAAAGGTCTCATCTGTGTGTGATCAGTACAGAGGACAAAGAAGCTCAGCTCACTTGTAGTTGTACATCAAACAGATAAATGCACCCTAAAAACTGGAGACCCCAACTAGTCAGGCTGTGGTGTTTGAGGCTAGAGGATTGTGACTTTGAGGCCTGCCTAGCCTGTATAGCTGATACCCAAATCAAGGGTCACTGGGATGGCTCAGCAGGGGAAGGCTCTTGCTGCCAAGCCTGATGACATGACCCCCACATCTTCCATGGTAGAAAGAGAGAATGACTCATGTACATTGTCTTCTGACATCTACATAGCCACCGTGGAATGTGTGGTCCCTTCAACAAACAAACCAAATTCCAAGTACACACCCAGCTACCATACATGGCTGACTCCCAAACCTCTGACTTTGTCCATCTGTGAACCCTTGATATTCTCCCATCTTATTGAACTTATTGCTCTCTGCCCACTTTTCAGGTCCAATTACAGTGGGCAGACTTCATAGAGATACTGAGCATGCCTCTCTCACTGTGCTGATGTGTGCAGTCGAAGAGAGAACCTGCCTTACAGATGAGATGGTAGCAAGTACCGCAAGCATTTGGTGTGTGTGTCAAGGGGACAGAGACAAGATTCTTGCAGATGTTTCAGTGCCACCCAGGAGAAAATGAGAAGACAGACCTCATTCGCGCTGAAGTCCTGTTTAAGAACTTGGTTTCCTATGAGCCACAGTTTTGTCAACTGAAAAATGGCAGTGATGATGTTGTCTGCTCATTGGGTTATTCTAGGTATTAGCCGAGGTCTTCAAAGCCCTTAGCATGATGTTCATCACAAGGAAAGATGTAAACTATGAGCTCCTGGTAGAACTGCTACATTTCTGGTCCTCTCTGAAGTGTTTCCTTTCTCAAGATATCAGCAGTGATAGAGAGACATAACCCAGCGACTTGAGGAGTTCAATCCCCCCCTGAAGGACCTCCACTTAGATGAAGTTGGTTCCTTGATGATGTGTCAGAAGAGAATTTCACAATGAGCCAGAGGGAAGCAAAGTTGGTAAATTTTTTTGAATATCCAGACACAGTCATACAATAAACAAATCTAAGACATGGGTAAGTGCTCCAGGAAAAGTGTGTGTTTGGGTGTCCGTAATTACTTGTATATGATTCAACGGCTGCTAAGCTGTATTTCTCAATGGATGCAATATGCTTCAAGTTTTAAAGATGAAGAGAAGCTGGAAACAAAAGAAAAATTTAAACATTAAAAATATATGAGCTGGCTTATTTATTTTTTAAAAAATAATTTTCTTTTGTAAATGAAACTGTAAAGACGTTTTCTGTGGTGAGCTTTTTAGCTTTAGGGACAAGAGAAAAGTGAAGGTCACAACATTCTGGCCACAAGTATATATTTAATTATTACTAATTATTTGAGATATCTTTGGGAAAACATACATTCACATATTGTCTCTGTAAATTTGACTCTATTGACTGTGTTGACCTTTTTAAAAAAAATTGAATTACATTTTAATCTATGGGGAGTGGGGTGGGCAGTGCGCATGTGCCAGGGCATAGGCGTGTACATGCCACAGCAAGCTTGTGGAGATCAGAAGAAAACTTTCCAAGGTCTGTCCATCCCCTTATGGGTTCTAGTGTTGAGCTTAGCTTTCACTTGCTGAACTATGCTGCTGGTAGGACGGTTCATGGCTCTTAGTAAACAGAGGGAGTAAGCTACACCCCAGGATAAGGGGTTTCTTTCCCATTTCGTGTCCTTTCAGCTTCTTGTCAGTCTATTCTGCCTCACAGCTGTCACCCACCCATTGGTAGCATCCACTGGATCCATCATGACAGACTGCTCACCCTTGGGTTGAAGGTCTGGGCTCACACCCAGTTTGTGGCAAGATGAATGATGACTGGAGCACTGTGAGTATCCCTCTGGTGCCTGCCTTCAGCATCTTGCTGTTTGGGGACTGGGATGCCACGTTCAGGACAACTGGCTCCAGGTCCTCTGCCCACTGTTGCCTTTGGCACTGGGGCCTCTGGAGGAGGGTTGCCTCGCCTGCATTCTTCAGGGCTGCAAAGAGAGAAAACAGTGCTGCTCTTGCCAGTTTCATGAGCTCCAAGGGAAAGAAACAGAAACAAGTAACATGAGTAAGATCATCAAAATGGGGCTGACGGCAGGGCAGGGAGCCCAGAGCCTTTGAGGCAGACTTTAGGAAGAAGCTGTTCCCAGATTGTTGCCTGGAGTTTTGTGTTGCACCCCCGTGTAGTCTATGTACTGAAGGGGAGGGAACGTCACCCCTGGAAGGGTGGAGACAAGATCTTTGGAGAAAGGGCACGTGGGTGGGTAATTGTGACAAGACAGAAAGAGAAAGTAGTGATGTCACCAAGACTTGTGGCGCCAGCCTGGATTCCCGGCTGCTTCAGAAGCTGAGACAGGAGGATTGCAGGCTCAAGGATTGCGTGGGCTTCAGAGTGAGTTCCTCCAAGGTCAACTTGGAAAATGTGTCGAGGCCCTGGTTTAAAAAAAAGAAAAAAAGAAAAAATATTAGATAGGATGGGGGAGGGCCCTGGAGAGAGGGAGAGAAAGAATGAATATCAGCTGGATGAAATGGTCCATGCCAATAATCCAGTACTTGGGAGGTAGAGACAAGAGGATCTGGAGTTCAAGGACAGCCTGGGCTGTAAGAGCTCTTCCCTTGTTTCTCGTTGTTCTCAGACAGCAACAATGAAATGAGAGAGGCAATAAGATCAGAGGGTAAATGACTTGCTACTTTAGCATCTGAGATCCACACAAATGCCAGATGGGTGCAGTAGCCTGTCTATCTCCAGCACTCAGAAAGCAACAAGGGATCCGTGGAGAGCGTTGCTCGCTAGGCTAGCTACATAAGGGAGTTCTGGGATCAAGGGAGATACTCTGTCTAAATATGTAGGTTGGAGAGTGATCCAGGAAGATTCCCAGTCTCAGCCTCTATGTTCTTTTGTGCTTGTGTACATCTGAATCTGAAAACACATGTGTATCCACAAGTATGAGAACACACACATACATGCTTACTATATGCACAGTCACATGCAAAGAAAAAAAAAAACAGAGTATATAGAGTCAACTTCAAAGATTCTTCTGTGTAGCAGGTAATGAAATCCTCTTTCTACCCACGGTTTCCCACTTTTGATGATTCAGCATTATTCTGCAGCATGAGGAATTAAATTTGTTTTGATGTAAGAGGAAGAATATTGAATGCAGCATGCCTTGGTTGGATTGAACTGTCCACATGATATAGCTTACAGTCATCTGACAGGAGAGATGCACTTGCGATTACCTAGATAACATTTGCTACTGGCATATATCTCTTTGCATGGGTTTTCTTCCTTGTTGATTGATACAGAAAGACCTAGTCCACTGTGAGGGGTGCCATTTCCCGGTAAGATGGTCCTGGGTTGTCTAAGGAAGCTAGCTGAGCGTGATCCTCTGAGCTAGTCAATAAGCAGAGTTCCTCTGTGGTTCCTGTCTTGAGTTCCTGCCCTGACTTCCTTCAATGATAGACTATGACCTGGAAGTGTAAACTGAAGTAGACTGGTCCTTCCCCTGAGTTGCTTTTCATCCGAGGGTTTTATACCAGCAATACAAAGTTCAAAGGGGACTTAAGAATGAACAGAGATGGCCTAAAGATGTTATGATTTCACCAGGACTCTGTTTGACATTGTTGAGAAGTGGTGGAGCCTTTAGAACGAGGGGCCTGATGGGAGGAATTGGGTCACTAGCAACACGCTCTTGAAGGGCATTCTCTGGCCCATTCCTCTTCCTCACTTCTGTCTGAAGTGGGTGGACAGCCCTCCTCCAAGAAGTTCCTGACATGGTATGTTATGCTGCCAGAAATGCAAAACTACTGGGAGAGTGTCCACAGACTCGGAGAAGCAACAACAAACCTTTCTTCCCTGTAGCTGTTTTAGCTCAGGCATTTTGTTACAGCCCTGGAAAGCTAAACAAGAAAACCCCACACATAATCGTCACTATTCATAAATAAAAGGGCAATGACCAGCTTATGTATACAGAGCTCACCCTCCAGTTAAAATAAAGTCACAGCCAATGTACGCATTACTGTGTTCGTATGTATCAGTACAGAGGTCGATTAGCATAAGCCGTGTTTCCTAACACTTGCCCCTCCCCCAACCTCATGGTAAGGGGAGCCAATGTGAGGAAACTGAGGAAGGACTTTATTGGATCTTCCCAATGTGGTTGGGGGAATATTCCTTTAAGGTCAGGGAAGCAAAGGAAGTTGTTGATACCTCAAGACTAATACTCCTTTTTATCTATTGCTGCTTTAAAAAAAAAAAACACCCCAAGAGCAACTGGCTCAAAACAGCAACATTTATTTTGCTCACGAATTGGCAATTTGGCCAGGATTCGGCCGGAACAGCACGTCTCTCAGCTGGGAAGGCCGTGCTGGAACCGCTCCTATTTTGCTCAGTCACCCACCTCACAATTATATCTGGCTGTCAGCTGGGGCCTTCACTGGGGTTGTGGCCAGGACTCCCACTCTCTCCAGGGCTCTGATTTCCTCATGGTGGCTCAGGGTGCTCGCTTGGGGGAGAAGGCCAGGTGGAAAGCCTTAGTACCTCTTCTAGCCCGGCCTGGGAAGCCACTCCATATTACTCTGAATGTTAGCCATTAGCGACATGTCCCCATGGGCCTTCCTTTCCCTGGGATGCCACAATAAACTGCCACAGATTGGGTGGCTTAAGCATCCATTTGATTTTGTGTACTAGAGGCTAGGAGTCTGAGGTCACGATTTCTTCAAAGGTTTCCTGGATTTAGTTGGTAGGAGGCCATGTTCTCCCTAAGTCTCTACAAGATCCCTAGGTGCATATTCTAATTTTCTCCTTCTCCTCCTTTGGAAGACAGTAACTAAGGTATTTGACATTGACCTCTGGCCAATGAACTTAGTGGGAAAGGATAGGTGGGATCTGGGAAACTTGAGGCCCTAGAATGTTTTCTCTCCAGCATCTCAGTGACTGTCTAGCTTAGGGTAAGGTATCTGACAGACTGTAGTTACTCTAGACAGGTAGTAAATATGACATTTGTAACTGAGTGCAAACAAGGCTTTCAAATGTCACCTTGTGCCAGAGGTTGTCACGCATGTCTGAAATCCTAGCACTCGAGAGACAGAGACAGGAGGACCAGGAGTTCAGGATCATCCTGGGCTACATAAGGAGTGTGAGCCAACCTGGGCTACAGTAGATCCTAGCAAAACAGCAAAAATAAGCTAAATATACCAAATATGAACAAATGACATTTTGTGAGCACAGAACCCTAAGGAGGGTCAGATGTACTCCACACTGCCACTAGGAACTTAAGAGTTTCATGCAGATAAAGCTGAGGAAGGAGGGAGGGAGGAAGGAAGAGAGAGAGACAGAGACAGAGAAAAAGACAGAGACAGAGACAGAGAGAGGCAGAGAGAGACAGAGAGAGACAGAGAGAGACAGAGACAGAGAGAGACAGAGAGAGAGAGAGAAGCGGAGGAGATGGAGACCCCCACAAAATGGATAGCATTGTGCCAGTGTATGCAGGGCATAGGCAAGGCTTCTTGGAGGAGAGGGAACCACTGGTCAATGTCTGAATAGTAGCATTATACATGATTTCATGGTTTTGGAAGTTACAGAGCTTAAAGATGATAATTTACAACCAGGTTCAAGGATTAAGCCAAGTTTGAACATTAAAAAAAGCTGGTTTACTCATTTTTCATCTCTTAAAAAGAATTTACCTTTTTTTTTTTTTTTTTTTTTTTTGGTTTTTCGAGACAGGGTTTCCCTCTATAGCCCTGGCTGTCCTGGAACTCACTTTGTAGACCAGGCTGGCCTCGAACTCGGAGATCCACCTGCCTCTGCCTCCCAAGTGCTGGGATTAAAGGCGTGCGCCACCACCGCCCGGCAAGAATTTACCTTTTAAAAATGAGATTTTAAATTGTTTTATGAGGTTCATTATTCAGGATTGGTGATGAGAGAAGAAGGTGGCTGTAAGGTTAAATTCCAAGGCCGCAAACCTTCTGGCTCTGAGAAGCGTAGTGCACGGGCTACTCACAGAAACGTTCTCTAAGACATCTCCTGGGATAAAGGCTCTAGTGTCTGTCAGTGCCTTTGGATTTTGCTGGCCATGTTGACATTTTGACTTGAATCCAGCAAGCAATGGAAAGCAGATCTCAGGGTGAAGGTTTCCCCATCTTGTTAACTGCCTTAGCATGAGAGACTAGTCCTTGAACTTCACAATGTGTGGCTTATTCTCCAAGTATTAGTGCTAGTTAGCCTGTGTTGGGTCTACCAGGGTGATTTTGGAATTAGGTGCCAAAGATACTTCACTCTGCCCTTCCCTGCCTTGAAGGCCAGTAAGAAAAGTGCATGGCCACAAAGACAGCTCAACTGTTTCAAAAATCAACTGTAGCATTAATCTTCATTGCCCATCTATCATGGCAACACTAGTTTTTGACAAAGACCCTTGGACTTTAGAAGACACCTGCGACCTGGGAAACCATGGGTTCCATCCCAGGCTGCCTGGTTTGACAACTGAAGAGTTTGCAGCTTCCTAGAGGATGTTCACAGTGTTGCTTTTGGATCCACACTTTGGGGTCCACTGGTTTTAAAGACACTAACTACATCAGTGTCGTCATCTTTCCTATCAACCGCTCTCACACCCTTTCAGCATTTTTCTGGTTAATTTCCTAAAACTCAGAAGATATTGTTCTACTTTATTGTAGAACTTTGAGCCTTTCCTCTTCTTTCCCGCAGTGTGATTCTGACCTTCAACTTGGTGGGGTTTAGAATCACCATGGAAAGAAGCTAATGGGTGTATTTGTAAGGAAGTCCCTAGGTTGGAAAGATCACCCTTACTGTGGACGGCATCATGCAACGGGCTGAGGCCATGGACTGAGTGCAAAGAAGACAGTGCGCTGCGCATGCGTGATCATTTCTCATTGCTTCCTGACTATGGATGAGATGTGATCAGCTGCTTCAACTTCCTCCTGTTTCCACTTCCCACTGTGATGGGCTGTACCCTCAAACTGTGAACTAAAATAGACCCCTCTTTCCATAAGTTTGCTTTTTGTTGGGCATTTTGTCACAGCTACAAGAAAAGGAAGCAATACATCTGGTATGTCCATGTGTGCAAGAACTCACATGCAGCGGAAGAATCTACCCTCTCTCTAGTGTGTGGAGCATGGTAGAGAGGGTCTGAAGTAGACAAAATCAGTATCCTCTTGAGGGGCTTGAAAAGTTAATTTCTGACTTTTCATAAGGCATGTGGCCACTAATCTTCTATCAGGTTTACAGGGTACCAGAACCACACCAATGGATACCTTTGGGCTCTGCATGTCCACTGGGCTGCCCATGTGTGCAACAGTGGAAAGTGCAGCTGGTCCAATCCCCAGAGAAAAGAAATTCTGGAAAGCGTTAAGGAGACCCTCTCAGAATGTTCTTTTTCAGCATCCAGTATGGGGTAGGGATGGGGTCACACTGGTTTTCCTGCAGAGGCTGATGGGAGCCTTTTTCAGCCACTCTGTATTTTCTCTTCTAAGTCTCTTCATTGTCTCCTCCGATGAGTGACTCCTTGCATCCAAGTGCTTCCTTGTCTCCCACAGGCCGGGCTGGGAGCCACCAAGGCCCACTCAGATGGGGAGTTATAGTGACTGGTGTTAGTGTCTAGGTCCTTATGTGGCTGCTGGGATCCTAACTCTGTTCTACCTAATTGTAGCAGTCTTATGCTGAATTACCTCTCCACCCCCAGGAGTAGAGATATCCTAAAGAGACATGGTGCCCCTCTCTTGGCCTATCAGGAACAGAAAGCTAGCTGGTCATATTTTAATCCATATATGGGAAGCAAAGAGAAAGAAAGGGAAGTGGGGGCAAGGCAGAGATGCCCTCAAAGTCCCTCCGGTAAGATTCCACCTCCTAAGGGTCCCATACCTTTACAAACAGCACCATCACCTGAAGAACCAGTGTTCAAATACTGGACCCTTTGGAGGACATTTCTCATTAAATCACCACAGTGACCAGGGCAGGGGCCGTTACAAAGTCTCCTAGAGCATAGGCCCAGATGTCCTGTGGTGTCATTGCAGTATTCATGCTCAGAACAAGTCACTGGGTCATCCCAAATTCAAGGGCAAGTGCAACAGACTACACAAAGAGCTGAAGAAAATTAATGACAATCTTCAACACTGGGACCACCGGGAACATTAAATATGAGCAAATTTAGATATAATCATGTCCTCATAAAGCTATAGTCTGCAAGAGGTCAGGTAGTCCCATAAGTAAACAGAGAGAGAGAATGAAGAAAATTGCTTTATGATCTAAGAACATTAAGCTGAGGGAAAGGGAGGTGGAGAGATGGCTCTGGGTTTAAAAGCACTTGCTGCTCTTCCAGAGTATCTGGGTTTTAGTTCGCAGTCATCTGTAACTTTAGCTTCTTGTAATTACTAACTT
>NW_022196911.1:39306089-39385549 GCF_008632895.1 Mastomys coucha | reverse complement strand
TTTTTTAAAAAAAAAAAAAATCAGAGGAAATACCATAGCCAAGAATGCCAGAAAATATCCAGCAAATTAAATCCCAAGCCAAATTGTGAAGAATTGTTTAAGTGATTTCAGTTTATGTATCTATGGTATAATGGTAGATTCTCTCAACTCATATTTGTTGAATGAATGAATGAATGAATACTCAAACAAACAAAGATGTGGTATGTCTTACACTTTTGTCATCCTCCACTCCTTGGAAGCTAGTAGGCCTAGACAACAGAGGAGATGGAAGACTGTGGTGTGAGAAAAGCCAGAAAGAATCAATAGACATGCCTTTAAACCTAGGTTGAATCTTTGGGCCTTCTGTCTTGGAGGAATAGATTAGAAGCCAGGGCAAGTCAGTTTAGTAAGGCTTGGGCTTTGAGAATGTTCTTCTGACTAACTCGGAGGATGGAATGGCTTCCAGGAGGAGAGTGGAGAAGCAGAGAGAAAGTTAAAGAGGACAATTCGTAGACATTGTTCAACAGACTACATAGGTGATGGGTGTGGACTTAGTGAAAGCCAGGCAGCAGCGGGCCGTGAGGACCCTGGGAAAGAAGAGGCTTTCAACAGGGAGCCAGGGTATCATCTTGCCAGTTCCTGCTGTCCCAGGAGCTCACGGGACCTCCAGGGAGCCCGGACTGGCACACAGCTTGCCTGGATGGCCCTGTGGAGGACATGAAAGGGGAGCAGAAAGCTTACCCGTTAGAGCCACAGTTCAGGCTGGGTGTTGAGGGCTCCCTTCCCACCTTGGGCTCTGCAGAGGATCCTTGATTTCTGCGGCCAAGAATATAATCTTGGCACCTGTTTCATTCCTCTAGTTTGTTCTGTTACCCTGGGGTGGAGTAAGAGCAGGCTCTGAAGATTGATAGTTCCAACAGCACAGAGACGAGGAAAGCAGGATTTTTTGACTTAAGCCTCTGCTGTCCCAGGGTGGTGCATGAATCACTGTCAGCTCCCGAGATGCAGGAGCCACAAAAATAAAGGCCATGCATTTAGAATTATCCATCCGTGGCATAGGTGGGTTTTGGCTTTACACTTTAAGGCATTTAAAAAAAAACCTATTTGTTATTTATCTGCTTAGGTATTTGAATATGTTTGTCAATGAAGCGTGTGTGGAGGCACAGGACAGCTTGTAGGAATTCGTTCTTTCCTTCTACCATGTGAGTCCTGGGGATGTAACTTAGGTCATCAGGTTTGGTGGCTGTCACCTTTATCAACAAAGACATCTTGAAAGCCTGGCCTGTACATTTTTAAAATTAAGATGAAAAACTTACAAAGAAAGTAATGGACCCAGCATCTCAAGAGTTATTGCATGACCATTCTTATTTCATCTGTAACCATGATCTCTTTCCTTTATACTATTTATTACGAGGAAAATCTTATATCTGTATATATCCCAGGTTAACTGTGTTTTGTTGCTGTTGTTGTTGTTTTTGTTTTGTTTTGTTTTTTCAAGACAGGGTTTCTCTATGTAGCCCTGGCTGTCCTAGAACTCACTCTATAGACCAGGCTGGCCTCGAACTCAGAAATCTGCCTGCCTCTGCCTCCCAAGTGCTGGGATTAAAGGTGTGCACCACCACTGCCCAACATTTGACTGGTTTTTTTTATATGAAAGGGTCCATTAAAATTAAGCCCATAATCATACTTAAAATGATAATGATCACAAATATGACTTTGGTGAATGACGCATGTGTGTTAGCTATTTCTTAGAATTTAAAAGGGAATTGTTGTCTAATGGTGTCATGTTTATCTTAGTTTTATTTGAGCTCTGAGAAAATACCCTGACAAAAGAAACTTGGAGAATAAAGGGGTTTATTTCAGTTCACAGTTCCAGGTCAGTCAGTGTAGAGAAGGCTCAATGTGATACATCTGGGCACATTACATCCATGGGTGAGAAGCAATAGAGGATGGATTCATAAATGCATGGCAATTTGCTCTTTTTCATTCATGCCAGGGCCCACACCAGAAATGAATCACATTCAACCATTCAAGATCCTTCTGCCCACTACAATTAATATAATCAAGGCAATCCCTTCTCTAGACATACCCATTGGCCAACCTGATTTAGACAATCCCTCACCGAGACTTGTTTCTCCGGTGATTCTAGCTTGTGTAAAATTAACAGTTATACTATCACAGTATCCCCTCTTATGTGTCTCTGGCATCGCTAGAGTAGACAAGCCTGTTGCTTTGCAGGCAGTACAATGGACAACGTCTTAGCTAGCTTCAGTTGTCACTGACTCAGTGTACAGTCATCTGAGAGAGGAGCCTCCATTGAAGAACCATCAAGATCCCATTGGCTTGTGCACAGGTCTAGGGAGAGGGTCTTGATTATTAGTTGATATAGGAGGGCTCAGCTCACTGCAGATGGTACTGATGCTGGGCAGGTAGTTCTCAGAGGGATAGGAAAATGAGCTGAGCATGACCCTGTAAGTCATCTAGCAATGAGTGCTTCTTATGGTTCCTGCCTCTGGGTTTACACCTTGAGCTTTTATGCTGACTTCCGTCAATGATGGACTCTAACACCAAGCTAAAACATTTTCCTCCCCTATGTTCCTTTGGTTGCAATGTTTTATTACAGCAACAGAATGAAACTAAGGCAGACAGATAGACATCTATGTGACTATTACTGGGCAACACAGTTCATAATGCTCGAAGTTAATAAGGAATGACTATGTAGATAGTTATTTTACTATACATTTTAATTATTATTTCATAGCATATATATACACATATATACGTATATGTATGTGTATACATGTGTGTATATGTATTCATACATATATGCATGTATATACATACATAGATATCTATAAAGTTTTAACATAAAACAATGTTTCATGTTACACTGCTATAATCTCTTATGTCTCATCCACTGTGAATTTTGATTGGCTCATGAAGCTTCGTGGAACATTGGGCATGGGGTGCATGCCTTTAATCTCAGCTCTTGGGAGGCAGAGGTAGGTACATCTCTAAGGCTGTGTTCCAGAAGAGCCAGGATGACACAGAGAAATTCTGTTTTTGGAAAAAAATAAAAAAAAAGAGGAAGAAGCAGCAGCAACTGTGTGGAGTGATTCACTTCCATCCTCCAAGTTTGCTAAGCATGCCTGTGTTGTTCACATAGTAATGGGATTTACTAATGACATGTTTCTCAGAATGCATCCCCATTATGCAGTGATGCCCACTTTTATTTGTAATTAGGATGTATTATAATCTGTCAGTGATTATTTGATATTATCAAACGACGAATGGATACTCCTGCTATTTTCCTTAACTATCTTATAAAAAGGAAGCCATTACTTTTACATTATTTTGTTTGTTCAAGGGAATCAGAGCTGAGGCCATACCTTCTCATTGACTCTGTACCTCTTAGGTTACTTTTCCTGTTATCTTTTTATAAAAGTAGAGTTAATTAATTAGTTAACTAAATTGATTATTAATTGCGTGTGTGCCCATGAGCATGTACATGCCGCTGTGCACATATGGAGGTCAGAGAACAATATTCAGAAGTCAGTTCTTGCCTTCCATCTGGAGTCAGGCTCTCTTTTGTTTTGCCCACAGCATATTCCAGGCTAGCCGGTCCTTGAGCTCCCTGCAGATTCTCCTCCCTCCACCTCTTTTGCCATAAGAGTGCATACAGATGCTCACCACTGCATGCTGGCTCCCAGGGATCCATCTTCAGGGCTGGGTGAAACACTTTTATCTGCCATCTCCTCAGCCCCTTAAAAAATATCCTTGTCATTATTTGGTAGAAGAAGCTACATGGCTCCTGTTAAAGGTTTTCCTGCCCTGTAGTCTTGCGGATAACACATATGTGGTAGCATTTAACAGAATCCTTGTCCCCTGGCTTTCCTGTAAATTGCATATTGAATTCTTTATTGGTACTTTTTTTTTTTTTTTGGCAGACCATTTGCTGGTGCTACTGTATTCTTTGAACAAGAGGTCGGCAGTGCCTGGTTGTCTCTCCCTGAGCAGTCATCGACCAATGCTTAGACACATTCATTCATTAAGGGCTAAAAGTCAGTGCTGGGTAGAGCATGTACATGCCACTGTGCGCATGTGGAGGTCAGAGAACAATATTCACAATTCAGTTCTTGCCTTCCATCTGGAATCAGGGTCTCTTTTGTTTTGCCTACAGCATATTCCAGGCTAGCTGGCCCTTGAGCTAGTTTGGCCCTGCTGGTTCTCCTGTATTCACTTGTTTTTACTGTTGTAACTAGAACTTATCTATACAAGGGAACATCTGCTGTCAACAAGTCTGCTATGTTAGCACACGGCTCTTAAAGACAACCTTGATTAGAGGCTAATTTCTCCCCTTTATTTAATAATTTTGTAAATGATGGTTGGTTCTGGGACTCATGGTTGGTATGTCTCATTGACTAAGAGCACCTGTGCTTAGTTTCCAGAACCCTCATCAGGTAGCTCACAACTGTCAGTAACTCAAGCAGTAGAGCAGTAGTTGACCCTCTTCTGGCCTCTGCAAATCCCCGTATCACATGTGGGTGAATCATTTTTTTAACTTAGTTGGTTCTGTAGCAGCCTCAGAAATGCCTAATAGTTGCTTTTAAACAACGCAGGACTGGGGGGATGGCTCGGGGGTTAAGAACACTTGTTATTCTTGCAGGAGGACACATATACAATTCCAGTACCCAAACAGCAGCTCACCACCATCCATAACTCCAGTTTTAGGGACCCAATAATCTCTTCTGATCTCATAGGCACCAGGTACACACATAATGTACAGATATACATGCGAGCAAAAAACACTCATCTACATAAAGTAACGTAAATAAATTAAAAGTTAAAAGTCCAAGGTTAAAATATTTGGCATTATTTTCACTGTTCCATCCTTTGAGTTACTTCCAGGAACCCTTCAGGACTAACCTAGTCATTTCTGATACCTTCTTTGCTTCCTGGGATGACGAATACTCTAGGCTCATCTTGTACACTTCCCGTTTGAGACATGAAATTGGTCATCTCTCCAGAGAGCCCTGGCTTCTCTCAGTGAGCAATGGCATTTAGAGATCTCAATCCAATCTCAGCACAGAGAGTGCTCAGGGATTGTTGTTTCCTGGTCTCTTCTGTGAATGCAAAGAGCTATGCCTCACATTGATATGCGTCATGCGGACACCTATTACTCCAATTCAGAATTACAGGGTTTTCAGCCAAAGCCATCTATATCGTGTCTATACTTCCCTCCTCCCATGTTGAATGTCCTGGTTTCTAATGACATCTACAAAATTACTCGTGTGGTTGATTCAGTGTATAGTCAGTTTGGTGCCACCAATGAAGTCACTAAGATCAGTTTGCTTCTCAGTTCCTACTTGCCCCTAAGGATGAGACTCAGCCAGAATTCACAGTCAAACAACTATGGTTTTACACTTAGAACAATTTCTCTCTCTATAGTGACATCAGTGAGCACTTACCCATTCATACTTACAGAATATTTTGTTTGACTTTGGGTTCACAGAGAATGTTCTTTTAAAACAAGAAACATGGAAAGATGGCCCTGCTATCTCCACTCTATTTCTTCTCTCTACCCAAAGTAACTGCTTAAAAACATGTGCCTTTTCTTTCTGTTGTATAGAAACATATTGCTATAGATGCAGATATATATATAGCTATAGGTAATATGTCAGATGAGTGTGTAGGTTGCACTCACAAGCTCACATTCCATTATTAAGAAGTGATGTCTTACACACATTACCTAGCATTTTGCTTTATATTAGTCTACTAATATATCTCAGGTCATGACAAATAGTGTCACCTGATAGCTGTTAACCTTGGGGATGTGTGTTAATCTCTTTGAGCTCAGTTTTCTCATTTTTCGCATCAGAGCAATGAGGCTAACCTCCAACAATAGTGCTAAATGCTATCTGTGTAGATACTAATAGAGAAGAAAGCGCACACTTGGCGCACACACACTCTAGCTCAAATGGTTATATAGATACTACAGTATTTAACAATTTGTGTGCATCTCTTGTGTCATTGACACTGATGTCCCACAGTAAAGCCTGAGAGGGGTCAGAAAGGAATTTGAAAGCCGAAAAGGAATTAGGATGTTAATATCAACAGGAGCCCAGTTGAGATCTAGGCAAGTAGCCACTTTATTTTATAGGGGAGAGAAACAGAGAATCAGAGAGCTGAAATGATTTGCCCAGGGTCACAAACCAGGATGGGAAAAGTCTGTCGGAGAAACCCAGTCCAATTATTTTCCAGGATAACTTTTCTCTAAAGCAAAGTTCATCTTCCGCAGCTACTAGACACTTCTCTGCATACAGTTGCCTTCTCTCTGCAGAAAGAGAAATGGGGTGAGAGATGGGTCAGTGAAAGTATGCCTTGAAGAAGGTTCTTCCCTCCCCTGGTATGCAAACATAGTAACCATGGTTGGGGGCTGATCTCTATCAGTGCACAGGGACTCTAGTCCACCAAGTTGGGGGCTGTGGTGATAAGCAAGTTCACAGAAGAGCTACTTGCCCTTGGGGGCTTCAAGATTATTAAAACAACTTCAAATTCATTTAAAAACCAAATATGGTTTAAAAATATGTGTCAGTGCTCAAAATAGTAATGGTCTTGAATAGCCTTATTTTGTTTTCATTCCTCAAATCCTAGGAGATGTCTACGTTATTACTTCTCTTTTACATATATATATGTATGTAAACACACACACATATGTTTAGAAATGTTACCATTTCCCCCACATTATATCTGGGGCAGTTCAATGGCAGTTACCATGTGCTTCATTAGATGCTAAAAAACACGGGCATGGGACATTTTTCCCTTTGACTCTTGTTAGGGACAAAGACAAAGAAGTGGGGGAAGGTAGGGTTTTACCACATAGGATGCAGCCATTTGGCAGTTAATGCATTCAGTTTTTCATTAATTAATTTATTTATTTACTCAGGAACCAGCAGAAACTATCTTTTGCAGCATTCAGCCTGGGTCTGACCCCAGGTTCTATAGCTTTAGCAGATGAGGTTTACTTAACATCTTGGCCCTTGGTTTTCCCATTAGTATGACAAGGATACTAGCATTTACCCGATAGGTTCAAATCAATGAGAATTGTTCTAGAACTTTCTAATGGTCAGTTGAGCTGCAACAGCTAAGCTCTGACTTGAACAATCTGTTTATCAGTGGAAGCCATGCTCCTGCTTTAGCTCTGCTGCCATAAGCCCCGAGAATGTAGACAAATACTTGCCTCTCTACTCTTCTATTTTTTCACAGGTCAAAGGAAGGGCTTTGACCTCTTGACCTCTAACATCCCTCCATCATCACATTTATTGCTTCAAGGACTTTCTCTTGTCTGTCCATCACAAATATGAAAAAAGCACAGTCTTTGAAAGCCAGAGCATTTATTTCACTTTCAGTTTTGTGGTTTACATCTCTACTAGTTGCTTTTCTGTTGCTATGAGAAAATAACTATGACCAAAAGCAGCTTGAAGAGGGTTTATTTTGGCTTACTATTCTACATTGGCGGTTCATAATGGTTAGAAAGGCATGGTGTGGTAGTAGGACAGGGAAGCTGGCTGATCACATTTCCATCTACACACAGGAAGCAGAAAGAGAACAGCAAGTAGGGGTATAAACCTTCAAAGCCCACCCCCAGTGGTATACTTCCTCCTTCTATAACCTCCCCCAAATGGGAACCAAGTGTTCAAGTATAAGCCAATGGGGAGCACTTCTTATCCAAACCACCTCACCATACAAAGAAATGGATCTCACTGTGGCATTTTTATTCTCTTTAAAGCACTCAAGCCCACTAGGCAGGTGCTTACCACTGAGTTATATTTCAGGCCCTAGCAGTTCACCTTAAAAATGTCCCTTTTCACTCTCAATAGCAAGGGACGTAAAGCCAATTTGTTCACTACATTGGATTTCTTAAAGTGTAGTGCACAGAACCTCTAAATCAGTGGTTTTCAACTTCTGGGTCTTGACCCCTCTTACAGGGGTTGCCTAAGACCATCAGAAAACATAGATATTTACACAATGAGTCATAACAGTAGCAAAACTAGAGTTATAGAGTAGCAATGGAAGTAATTTTATGGTTGGGGGTCACCACAACATGAGGAACTGTATTAAATGGTCATAGTATTAGGGAAGTTGAGAACCATTGCTCTAGACTGTAGGTTAAAAATAGAGATTCCAGATCCTTTGACTAGACCCACTAAATCAATCTCTGAAAGCATGGTCTAAGTAATTATCTAAGTAAGTTGATAACTAGTAAGTTGAGAGGGCCCAAGCTGTTCCTATGAGAACTCAGGTTTAAAACACAGTAAGTAAGAGAAAAAGAAAAAATAAAAGGGGTTGTCCAGAGTCCATGTTGCACCTTTTCTCCTCAGAGGCTGTTGGCCAACAGGCCAAGAGGACAAAGAGAACAGATGTGGGGAGCAGGTTCCAGAAGGCCGTGAGGATGACAGAATGACCTCCAGAGACCACTGCAGCAAGATGAATCTACTTGAGTGTTTCAGGGATAGGGTATATAAGGGCTTTTAAGGCTTGTGTGGAAAGTGCTAGTTGATCATAGCATCAAGCATGTAGGAAGGCCTGATTGGTTATAATTCAGCACGTAATTATCATGAGGGCAGGAAACCAGAGTGGGACATGTGTGTTGAGTTATGCAGCCTTATAGAGAGCGCTGAACAAGGTCACTTATCAGATAAGACCAGACATGGCCAGTTGTTGGGTCCCTCCCCCCTGCCTCAGCTCCAAGGCATCAGAGCTTACCATTTACTCACGCAGCTAGCACCAAGAGATGCCTCAAATGCCTGTAAAGTCTGGGGGGGGGGGAGCTGCTGCAGTCTCTCTGGAGTCCACTCTTTCTGAAGTCTACGTGAAGTAGAGCCTGCCACTATTGTGTTGGGGATAGGTGTAGCCTCTTGACTTCAGTTGTAAATTACCAGTTCTGACTCAGGGAACCTAGCGATCAGGGCTCAATTTAAATGTAAATTAGTAGGGTTTTGGCTAGTAACTTCAGGATGCATCATTGTTTGGAATGTAAATGCCAGTCACCTGTGTTTGGGGACACTCTCCAGACAAAAACAGGCAGAGCTAGAGAAGTCCCATTGAGAAACAGAGTCCCCAATTTTTCACCAAGCTCAGAAAGCCATCCTGTCATGGGGGCCTGCTACCTTAATAACAGGGTTCTCTAACAGGAATCCATCAGATAAACGAGGACTCTGAAATTTGAATGGGCCCTTCAATCAACTGAGTATCTTGGAACAAATTAGGCTCAGGATGTCTGAAGTGGGGCCAAGAGGCTGTATCGCTGAGAGAAACAAAGCTTTGGAACTCCACTCATGAGTTATTAAACCTTAGGGCAAGTCCTTATTTCCACTACCTCCCTAATTTCTTCATCTCTAAGACAATCTATTCATAGATTTACTAGTTGAATTAAACCAAATAATGTGTGTAAAGCTGCTTGTGATGGCTCCTGGCAAAAAGTCAGCTATACTGACTACACAGACATCTGCATAGAGAGAATCTCTTAAAGGCAACACATGTCAATAAAAGAAACCCTATTGCCGTTGACCTGAAGCAGGAAACAGGAGGTTGGGACACTGGCAGGAAGAGAGAGGATTCTTGGAAATAGAGAATAGAAGGAGATGCAGAGAGAGACTTGAGGGAGACACTGGAGGAGATGCTCAAGAGACGAGAAGGAAGAAGTGAGCCTGGACTGAAGGCAAGATAACTAACCATGTGGAAGACATAAAATAGTTTAAGTAGTTAAATAAGTTATGAGCTAGTCAGGGAATGAGCCAAATCATGTGGTCTAGGCATTTATTAATAATTAGTCTCGGGGTCATCATCTCCAGGAACAGATGCAGGGAGACAAAGCAGACTTAGTTATTTTTAACACATTCTGAATAAATACTTTTATGATAAAAATGTCTATTGACTTGAACCCTCAGGTGAGCAGCATGCTCAGAATGTATCCCTAAGATCTTTTTACATCTTTTTACACCAGGAACTTGATCACCCCATACTTTTCCCTAACTTGATCTGAATTCTCCACGTCCCATAGGCATCAACTTTGAAAACATTTGATTCAGGAAGCGATGGGGTAAGGTGTTCAATAAGACTGCTACTCCCCAAACAGCACAGGTAATGAGAGCTATGTGAGGTGCTCCCTTGCTTTCCAGACAAATGAATGCTGGAAGACTCCTATTTCCCCTGCGTCTCAGACACCAACACAGATCACCAAATACGTGAGCATGACAATCAAATCCCACCACTAGCCATGTGTGCTAGGAGGCCAGTGGGCATGCGTATCTGGGATGGAGTGCTGAGTCAGAGGCTCAGCACCTCAAAGTGACCAAGGCTCCCTTGAGAGAGCAAACCCGTTCCATGATGAGCCATTTCTTTTTCCATGTGGGGCCTCTGGCTATAACCTGACCTGGATTTAGATTCTGAAGCTTTCACTTATTGAGTTTGGAAAATGCAATTCAAGGAATCTTTATTGAGCATCCATCATGCCAGGCTTTGGGCTAGGTGCAGGCACACAAGAATAAGATACTTTATATCGCAAGCTTACTGTCAGCAGGTACAGCCGGCCTTCAGTGTTCATGGGGATACGTTTTAGGATATGATGTCTGAAAATAGTGTTAAAGTCTACACATAATATACTTTTCCCTAAACACCTGTAGTAGTTACTTTTCTTGTCTATAGAACAAAAATCCTGACAAAAGCAACTTAACACACAATGGGTTTATTATGGTGAAGGTATGAAGGGATGCAGTATATCATGGGCAAGCATAGCACCTGGAGCATAAGGTCACTAGTCACATTGTTTCCTCTGTCAAGAAGCAGAGAGAGATGAATGACAGCAATGGCTTAGCACCCTCTTCTTTTCTTCTTTGTTCTCACTGGCATCCCAGTCCATGGAATAGTGCCACAGAATTCCCACAGACACTTGGAGAGGTGTGTCTCCTAGGTGGTAGCATAGCTAGTCAAGTTGACAATAAAACCAGGCTTTTCACAAAGTACATACTTAGAGTTTAATGTGCAAGTTAGGCCCCCAAAGTGATCAACCAACAATGACTATAATTGCTCTCACATGTTCTCTCACAAAATATTTTATTGTGCCTACCTTTAAGGCTTCTCCTGGGCATGCCTGGATTCGAGCATCATTAATCTTGTATCTCAGGGCCATTACTAAGTAAATTAAGGCTTTCTTGAACACAAATACGAGGGCAGTTCAATCCTTGAGCTGATAATCTACATGTCTATGGAGTAACAGAGAGAGGTTCAGTAGCATATATGATACAGATGCATAGTGTGGCAAAAAGACTTTATTATGTTCCGGTAGCACGCATATTCAGGAATTGTCTAATTAACACTTTTGGACAGTAATTAACTGCGAATCACTGAAACTGAAGAGCACACCCTTAGGTAAGAGGAAAGATGGCAATGAGAATGAATACAACCTCAGGCAACTGCATGAGGCAGCAAAGGAAATGAGCAAAGCCCTGTAAAAGGAAGACACGGGCTCTTCTTTAGGAGAGTCAGGGTAGAGCCCTTGGAAGAAGGCTGGTTCCTTTAAAGGTGAAGCATGAACATGAATTGGCCCTTCTCAATAGGGAGGAGCAGCAGCATGTGAGAAGACCAGCAAGACAGAAAGGGCTTTGGAGGTTTGCTTCTTGAAAACAAACAAACAAATAAACACCAAAGACCAAACCAAAACACTCAGCACAGGTGTGTGTGTGTGTGTGTGTGTGTGTGTGTGTGTGTGTGTGTGTGTAGATGTGTGTAGAATGAGGTGACTGATGGCCATAACTAAGATGGAAGAGATGAGTGATATTAACAGACACCATTTCTTGAAGACTTCCTTCGGCTGTGACAGGTGCTGTCCTAAGCAGCACTTTGCTCGTAATAATTCTTTCAAGGCTCACCCTGGCTCCTCTGTCTACTTTGCAGATCATGTAATAAAGCCATGGAAGGGTTAAGCAAAACCAGATGGGACATCTTCCGTTAAGGAATTTGCAATGTCCATTGCTTGACAAATAGGTGTTGTGAGGACTTAATGTGGGGACCCTTGCCTGTCTGTCTTGCTTTATCTAATGCATTCTCCTCCAAGCTTATGGTTGTTTCTCCTGCACCTCTTCACCCCCACCCTGGCTGTTATCCAGAGTGTTAGGAGCCGAGAATCTGAAAACTATAGAGGAAGCAACTCTCCTATTCATTGGCTCCTGTGTGCAGCCAGCTGAGGTTTGTTAATATTTTTCTTCATTTGTAGTGACATATGGTAGAAATTCATTTGGCCCAGTTTGGCAGAGTGGTTATTAGTAAGGGTGGTGTAGGCTAGGAGTGAAAGTTGGGGTTGTTCCCCATCCTGTGTCCTGGTACATTACAAAACCACCAGGTGTAAGATATATCACTAAAGTAATAAAAACAGGTCAGGCAAGTAATGCTCGATAAAACTGCTTGCCCTTCATGAGAATATCTTTGTTCCCCAAATGTTGAAATGGTAGAAGGACCAAATATGCTGTTTTAAATGGAGAAAGTGGAATGAGGTGGTAGAGTGACTCATCAAGACACCTCAGCTGTAAAAGAGACACAATAGTATCCACCTTGCTATGCTCTTGGAAGCATATCTGAGTTTGTGAGTATAAGCAGAGCTAAATGTGCACAGGCAGACCTAGTGTGCACAGGCAGACCTAGGATATGGTTATGACACCAGCATAAAAGAGCAAAATCCTATTTGCTTTCCCTGAATGTACTTTACAATACCATTTCTAGAAAAAAGCTATTTTATTGAGACAGGATCTTACTATATATCCATGGCTGTCCTAGAACTCTCTATGTAGGCCAGGTTGACCTTGAACTCATAGAGATCTGCCTGTCCCCATCACTCAAGTGCTAGGATTAAAGGTGAGTGTCATCATGTCCTGCTCCTAGCAAGCACTCTTAACCAGAGCTATCACTCTCTAATTTCTAATTTTGACAGTGCAAGGAAGAGCTACTTTTAATAAATAACAATGACCAATGTCAACCAGGCCTTCCCAAGAAAACCAGAGATGGAAGTTTCTAGAACCACTAAATTTATGAACCTAGCAGTAAGTGGAGGGTTATTAATACATGTTACAGCCCTCCCATTATACTGGTCTCAGTCTCTTCATAACATAAACAATAACCCACCCAGCTAAAGATTTCTTTTCATTGAAGTTGAAGACGAACTTTCATGTAACAAAATATTTCTGCCTGCCTCTTCTGATTTTATTATAATAGAATATGTCTTTGCTAAAGCTACCACAGCCACCAGGGATACTGTTCTCTCTGATGCAACAGTGAACCCCCTCTTTCATCCAGGGAGAAAAAACTTATATTCTAAATTACAGTGTTGGAATGAGAAGAAAGCCAATTAATTTAAGACTCCACCAATCTGGGATTTGTATTAAGTTGGGCAGAGACTGGGGCCAAAACTCCTTTATGTATTAACTACTGGCAAACATTAATTTGCAGGAATGAAGATTTTCAATGTGCAAAAATGTGTCTAGGATAGTGAAATGCAGAATTTAGAGGTTGTTCAGGCTACATGATGATAACATCGAATATTTTGGGGATCCTTATTATGTCTCAAGTGCTGAACTAAGTTTTTTCAATCATATTATCGAATTCTCACAGCAAAATGTCTCATGAAGTTGGTAGAAGACGAGACTGAGTTTCAGGAAGTTGGCTACATTTGCCACTGGTAAGTGCTCAGCTTTGAACATGTGGCAGGAGGTGTGTCCTAGGGGCAGGAGGTGTGTCCTAGGGGCAGGATGTGTGTCCTAGGGGCAGGAGGTGTGTCGTATAGGCCCATTAGGAAGTAATTAGGACATGAGGTTTTATTCTTCTTCTACAAAAGTAGGTTAGTCCCATCATGTATATTCTTTGGTTGGTGGTTTAGTCTCTGGGAGCTCTGAGGGTACTAGTTAGTTCATATTGTTGTTCGTCCTAAGGGGCTGCAAACCCTTCAGCTCCTTGGGTCCTTTCTCTAGATCCTTCATTGGGGACCCTGTACTCAGTTCAATGGATGGCTGTGAGCTTCTACATCTGTATTAGTCGGATACTGTCAGAGCCTCTCAGGAGACAGCTATATCAGGCTGGATTGTCCTTCCTTCAGTCTCTGCTCCATAGTTAGTTTCTGCAACTCCTTCCACGGGTTTGTTCCCCCTTTTAAGAAGGAACCAATGGCTCCAGCAGCATATGTAGCAGAGGATGGCCTAGTTGGTCATCAGTGGGAGGAGAGGCCCTTGGCTCTGTGAAGGTTCTATACCCTAGTGTAGGGGGATGCCAGGGCCAGTAAGCAGGAGAGGGTTGGGTGGCGATTGGGGTGGGGGAGGGAATGGTTTTGTTCTTGTTGTTTTTTGTTTTTTTTGTTTGGAGGGGAAACTGGGAAAGGAGATATTGTATGACATGTAAATGAAGAAAATAGCTAATAAAAAAAAAGTAAGTTAGGTGTAGGCAAGACAGCTCAGCACATAAAAGCACTTGCTGCCAAGCTGAATGCTCTCCAGTTCAGTTTCTGAAGCCAATGTGGTGGATAAGGACAATGGACTCCTTGAAGTCATCTAGTACTCTTGATCTGGACAAAGCATTTGGGCTGAAGGTAAGGGAGAAATAGGCTGTTGATAAAGTAGACGAAAATAGTACAATTTTTCTCAGGTGCTTCAGCTAAAGCACATGTGCAACTTCTAGGCACTGCTGTTAGGGAACATTTTTTTTTAGGGTGTGTGGGGTATAACAGATAGTTGAATTATATATCTAGTGAGTACTTAGCTCAGCTAAATGTAGTTACTATGGGGAGGCCTGAATTCAATAGTTAACCTAGCTATGTCTTTCCCTTGACAGAACTTCAAGTCCAGTGAAGAAAAGAAAGAGTCTAAAAGATGACGAGGGGAGACTTCATCAGGAACAGTGAGAGAGAGAGTTGAAACAATCAGCTCATAAAGCGGTAGTAGTTGCCTCTGGAAGGGTCCCTCTGTGCCCAAAGAGAAAAGGGCTGGTCCTTGGTTCTCATTAAGGACTTAAGCTTTCTTCATATGGAAGAGCTTCCGTAAACAAAACCAGAGATTACTGGATGTTTCCACAAAATGAAACAAAACAAAGCAAAACCAAACAAAACCTGTTTGTGGAACTGACAGCATCTGCATAAAAGGAGGAAGGCCTTGGTGTTGGCTAACAGTGTGAAGAACGGTTTATGCTGAGGTCTGAGGGGCCATAGGGCAGATTCCTAAGCTGTGTGCGATTGTCTTTCCTCAGTAATTTTATTCCTGAAGACTTAATTTGTGAGGAGGTCACTCTAGGGATGCTGCTTCCCAACCTCCCCTCTGACTCCCTATTCAGAACTTCTCTGGCCCTGTCATCTCTTGGGACCCTTGGAAGATGCAGATGCAAATGCAGATACAGGCTTGAGTTATCTCCTCTAGGTGGCAGCACATTCTTCCTGGCTTATTCCTGTCTTGTGGAGTTTCTTGATCCCAAATGCAAAGTTATGGAGAACTTCTGGAAATTCAAGCGACATGTGCCTTTTCTTGAGAAGTCTTAAGCAACCATCAGGAAAACCCTCTGTCCTTTTCTTTAGGTTATCATCTTTATGGAATATGATCCACCTTTTTCTGGATGAGGCTGATTGGACTACATGAGGAGACACTTGGATTCTCTACTGTGAAGATTAAAATTGAAGTTCATAAATGTTTTCTGACTCCTAGAATCAGATATATGAAGTCTAGATCCATGAACCTCAGTTTGGTAGCCACTAAAACAATGTCCATTTGAAATTAGCTGATCCAAATCGAAGTATACCGTAAGTATAAACTATATATATCAGATTTCTAAAGGGTATCATGAAGAGAAAATTCAGAGCCTCTTATTCGAATTAGTTTGGCATTGAGTTACACCTTATTAAAGATTATTTTGAACATGCAGATTAACGTGTTTTCAATTAAATTTTACCTTAAAACATCTTTCTAAAGTTGTGCTTTTAGTTTTCTATTAGAATATGTTGCTCCTAATCTTGGCTCTTGTCCCTTGAGAGATAATGTCAATCCAGAGAGTAAGATGAAGGTAGCAAATACAGATGTGGATAGAAAGGATCACTTCACTCTGGAGGGAGTGAAGTGGAGTGCAAAAGGGAGAAGTGTGGGAGTCAGGAGATGTGGGAAGGAAAAAAAAGTAAGAAAAGGAGACTCAGAGATCAAAAATGGGGTAAATGGCACCCTCCAGGGTTCCAAGTGAAATTTCAGTTCTTGATGCCAGTCCATGGAGTGGATTGTCAACATCTCTTATTGTTGGATTCTAAGATGCACATCCTTTTTACTTGTTAGTGTATATTTGCCACTGAAAAATAACTTCCAGGACATAATGATCTGTGGATTGCTAAAATATATTAACACAGCTAAAGCAACTAGACACGTTATATAATGCAAAACAGGGAGGGGTGGTACCTACCATAAATGTAGTCACTTGCCTATCCCATGCTATATCAGACATTGCTAATCCATCACCATCATACCAGAAGCCTTAGAATCTTTTTCAGGGCATCTGTTCTCTCCATCAACAGGTCCTGTGCTGTAGGGTCTATGAGTTTAACTCAGGTTGTGGAGTTTAGTAGCAGGTGGCTTTATCTGCTGGTTCTGCTGGAATCTTTTTTTTTTTTTTTTTAAATGATTTCTCATCAGATGCCACCAATATACTTGCAGTGGTACAGGAGGAAAATGGCCCTGCAGTTCCTGCGGGGAGATCACTGAATTAGAAACTGTAGGGGACACAGACTTCCTCTCAGATGGAAACGGGTATGTGAATTTGGTTTGTCTTTCTTAGAAGTTCAGTTATCTTCTCATCGAGACAGTGGTGATAACAGCGCCTGCAGCAGGGCTGCTGGTGAGAAACAGATATCACATAGGATAGAAAGGAATCACAGATGGCAGGTCCTGTCCTCCGCTAGGTCCTCAAATGATCAGAGCCAAAATAGGTCATCTCTTCCTTCTCAGAACTTAGCAAGAGACAAAACAGATGAGAGAACCCAGGCTTTGGGAGCAATTCCCCAAAATTGTATCAAATTAAATGGGTCTGTTTTTAGGAGCCAGCAGGACCCATCAATACCATATCTTCTCATTTTATTTTATTTTTATTTTATTTTCAGCACAGAGGAAATTGGCACTAAGAAGCCATACTGACAAGAGTGATTTTGGAAAATGACTCATTTGGAATTTGATTTGCTGGAGGAGTTTGAAACTGGTGAAACTTCAGCATTTAAAGGGGAAAGAGATGGCATCTGTAGTATGGTCTATGTGTGTAGTATGAACACATGAGTGTGTATACATGTGAGTGTGTGTATGTGTGCACAGCAGTGCCCATAGCTGCTGCTAAAGTATATAAAATGTATATCGGAGAGCGAGGGCACTATGTGCTTTTGTCTGTGTCAGACACAAGTCATATTTCTTGTAGGCTGATAAAGCTTTTGTTGAAAGGACAGAGCTATAGATTCAGGCAAATAAAATCTATTTATAATAGCGACAAGGACATACAATACTTTTCTTTCAAAGTATCTGTCTCACTTGCCCAGCAAGTTTAATTCCTATGAAGTCATGTAGTCATTAGACCCTAAGTTATGAGGGTTTCAAAAAATATGGTTTCCGTACATGTATTTCAAGTCATTACTGAATGTTCGCATAGCCAAGGGTATGTGTCTGACACAGTGTCTCCATCTTTGCATATCCTGGCTTTGGTGGTTCTATCAACCTAAAATAACTCAAGAAACAGCAAAGCCAAGAATCTTAGTAATAGCTAACAGCTAAGTTGCCTTTACCGCATGTTTCACATTGCCCTAAAACACTGGATATATCAATTTAACTTAATCCTCATTAAGAGGTACAAGGTACTGCTATGATGCTCATTTTACAGAGAGAGAAAAAGTGATTCATTTGGGACTCCACAGCTAGTAAATAGAACAGGTTGCCAGTTGTTCATATCACTGAAGACCAAGGTCTCTGGCAATGAACTGCAGAAGGATTCTAAAGGAAAGGCTAGCTATGCTCAGATCAGCAATGGTGGTGCAGAATCTCAGAGCAGAAAGGAGGTCTGTGACCCAGCAGCCCTCCTAGCTTATTTTAGAAACGAGGAAACTGAGATTTAGAAAGGCAAATGGTTTGTCAGAGGTCATGGAAAGAGTTAGTGACAGAGCTGGGAGAAAACTCAGATTTCTCTAGTCCTGTTCTGTTGTCAGTCCAGTGACGTAAGGCCAGTCCTCTTGAAAGCTGTCAATACCAACCATGGCCCTCTAGAGGAACAGAGTTAACAGACTGTACAAGTAACTATAAAAATGAATTGATTACAACAAATAACAGGGCCAGAGGTGGGAGTAGTCCCACAATAGTATCTGTAGGCTGAAGATCCAGAAAAGGCTTTGTTCAAGAAGCTTGAAACCTCTTAACAAGAAGTTCCAAGGATGTAGTTTCTAGTTTAAAGCTGAAGGCTTGGAGGTCTCTCTGGAGAGTTACTGGTGCGAGTCCACATCTAAGGACTGAAGAACATGGAGCCTAGTATCTTCAAGGCATAGCAACAGAAAATACAACATTAGGTCAGGTAGAGGCCAACATGTGCTTTCTTCTTATTACTTCTGGTTCCACATGGGCCACTGGTTTACTTGACTGTGGTACTGATATTCACAAAGAGTGATTGATCATCCCCACTCAATCTGGCGACCCACATCATCATGCTGGAAACAGCTTGACAGACACACAGAGAAGTGTGCTTTAGCAATTTTCTATGCCTCTCTCAACCCAATCAGTGGACAGCCCAGATAACGATTACAGTGCTCATGCTCTTTCGTCTTGGGTGTCCTGGACTGCTTCCTGCTCCTCTTCATTAGCTGATCTTTTTAAACAAAGGTAAGTCTGTGGTCCTCATCTTCAAGTTCAAGTGCTATTTCAGATGGCTCCTCCGTTGTCCAATACTGCCTTCAGCCCAGCCTTCACACATCTATCAGACTGCTTTCCTCATCTCTTCTTGATTACACTGATCTCTTTTGTCCAAAGAGCCCCAATTTCTCCGTTCTTGAAGGATACACAGAACTAGTGTGGTTAGCTCACACTTGTGCACCTGAAACTAACTGTATCAAAGGTGTCCAATCCTAGAACTTAGTATAGTTTCTTTCTTTCCAAAGGGGTTGCCAAACTCATATAATGTAAGCCTGCTGGGCAACCTGAGACCCTGCCTGAAGAAGGGCAGCGTTGAGAGAGGAAAAGAGGTCATTTTCACTGAGTACTGAACAGCTTATGGATCTCACAGGCAAGTGCTGAGTATCTGTCATAAGCATAGGTAGACAAGGCTGGCAGAGACATCTAGACACCCAACCTTTGCCCTCAAGGGTCCAATATCTGTACCTAGATTTAGATATAGTCATTTACCATTTGAAGTATATAAAAAGCCAACAGTATGCTGGTAATATATAAATGACAAAGGGTTCCTGCTGAATTAGAAAATAAAATAAGATATTTCTTATAGTACAGAAAATTTACCAGATTTTTGAAGATGGGACAGATACAAGAATTCCAGATAAAGAGACCAACGTAAACTAAAATAGAGAAATGAGAATGTTCTGAACACACACAAAAAAGAAATAAATGGGCAGTCAGGTTTATTCAGAGCATGCATTTCAAGAGAAAGAACACCAGGAAATTAAATTCATTGTACCAAATAAGACACAATGTGGATATATTAACATTGTCTTGATTAATGTCCTCCCATCTAGAACGGAATAAGATCATGTCTGGTGAACATGTGGGTGCTTGAGACATTAAATAGTTTTTAAATGAATTAATAAATCTTTATACCCTCCACCCTAAATAAACTTAACACAAAGGAGGGGCTGTGGTAGTCTACTGTGGTAGTCTCTGTTTTATCACCAACACAGTGTCAGGTCTAGAATGAGTATTCAATAAACACATTTAATATATATTTTTTTCCTATGTCAAACAAAGACCACTCTACCTAATTCAATAGATAGAGGAGTGTGATCAAAGACTTTCAGAAACGTTCGATATTTGAAGAGGACTTACTATGTGCATATATGCTGTGAGCAGGTCTGGCTTTAGGAAATAAAGACTCAGAGACAGTGAAAGAAGAGGAATTGGAGTGGAGAGTGAGTGTCCACCAATCTTCATCTGTGTTTGAGTGCTGTTTGAACTTGATCTAGAAGAGTGTGCAATGAGTCTGGAATGCCCATGGTGGCTGCAGAAGTAATTTGGCTCGATCTGACCAGTCACAGACAGGAAGCTAGGAGGAGGAACTGAGGGGTGGTAAGGCAAATCCCACTGTCTAAAGATAACTAAAACATCACCTGCATTCCCACTACATCCAAAAATAAAGTCGAATTCCTAGTCTTTGGGTCTGAGATAGCTCACCATATGCTCGCACCCAAGAGGCTATGGCAGAAGCGATAGCGCCCGACTTTGATGACAAATCCTAAAAAGTAACTCAGTTTCAGCCTTGCTTGCTCTTATAACTCCACCCCTGATCACAACTTCAGTTACTAAGTAAATAACCTAACTTTTCAGGCACAGCCATACTGTCAGAAGACCAAAGTCACTGGGGAGATGGAACAGTTGGTAAAGTATTTAGTAAGCAATGAAAACCTAAGCCCAGTCCTCAGCAACCATATAATAAAGCCAGGTGCAGTGAGATGCACTTGGGGGCTCAGTGCTGGAGAGGTAGAGACAGGAGGATCCCTGGGAATTGCTGGCCATCAAGTTCAGCCAAATCAACTTTCAGGTTCAGTGAGACGTCTGGTCTCAAAAAATAAGGTGGAGAACGATAGAGGAAGAGACACATCAGCCTTAGGTCCCTGTGTCCAGAGAGAGAGAGAGAGAGAGAGAGAGAGAGAGAGAGAGAGAGAGAGAGAGAGAGAGAGACAGACAGACAGACAGACAGACAGACAGACAGAGACAGAGAGACAGAGACAGAGGGAGAAACAGAGGGAGAGAGAGAGAGACAGAGAGAAAGAGAGAGAGAGAGAGAGAGAGAGAGAGAGAGAGAGAGAGAGAGAGAGAGAGAGAAAGAACAAGGTCAGACCACTTTAGTCCAGGACACAGAGATGGCATAGCTAAACTGAGTCCTGGTCTGGAGGGTTTTTCAGACGGGGGATGGGGAAGAGGGGAAGGAAGGAGAAGGGGTGGCCTTGCAAGCAACAAAATGAACAGAAGTGTTGCTGCCGGGTGGTTTAGAAATATTCCTGCAAGCCATGCTTGATAACTTTATTATTTTTAATTCAAACTGATGAAAAATTGAAGGGAAATGAGATGTTCTGTGAGATTTCACCCAATAGTGAATAGTTTGTGGGGACTCTGATTGCAAAATAAGTTATGGGTGACTTTGGGGAAAGGAAATCCCTCAGTTAAACTGCTACCACTCTACTTCTGAAAGGTAGTGTGGTTGGTGTAGAAGCCGTGAGGGGGGCTTCTATAGGAGTGCTTGTAGATGAGATATTTTGCAAAAGGCACTGTATGGTGTGAACTGTACTCAGATGGGAACTTTGATCCAGCAAATAAAACAACCAAACAAACAAACATCAAAAGCAAATACATTCCAAACTGCATTCTGAAAGAGTTTTGTGTGTATGTGGTATGCATGCATGCTTTGGTGTATGTGCCCATGAATGCACTGCACTACACACACACACACACACACACACACACACACACACACACACACTACAACAGTTTGTGAACTGAATTGGAAACCTGGAGAAAAGCCACCATTAACAGTTTTGGTGCCTTTCTCTCTTCATGGTGCTGAATATCTTATATGAAAATTCCATTTTCAATACTGAGATCATTTTAGATAATGAACACTGAACCTTGAATATCTGTATTTAACATGACATGTGCCAGTGGATAGGAGACATTTGAACTTAATATCCTCTTCATGAAATTTAGTGGAATTTCATGTGCACACAAAAAAACTTGTGGGTTCAATGCAATTGCTTTTATTTTGTCATCTAGGCTTCCTTCAGGATTCTGGATTGTCAGCCATCTTGAAGCTTGGATGGAAGAATGGACTCCCACCTGGGCCTCTTGTTAGCCAAGCTTCTGGTACCAGAGCCCAATGATCCAGCTACCTCGAGTCTGCTAGTTTCTTGGTACATGTCAGCATGCCTGGTACCTTTGTAGAACAGCCTCTTTGCTGGGCACAACTATATTTCTACTCTCATTTTTTGGATAATTTCTTAGGTCTCAACTTCAATGTCCCATTCAAGGACTGGCTTGCTTAACCCTAAATTCTGTCTCTCCTCCCTTCTTCCTTCTGATGGCATCCTGCTCTTATTTTTTCCATTTTTGTTGTCTCTTTTAAAATCTGTTTTCTCTTCCACCAGGGTATAATGTCAGTGGCAATGTCTGCTTGGTTCACTGTGACTTCCCTAGCACCTAGCAGAACATCTGGTATATAGATGATCAGAAGGTACTTGCTGAATGAACACTTTACTTAGACTGGGTTAGTTGATTTGAAGGCTATTTTCTTCGAGAGATAAAAAGGACTTAGGGACTTTAGAAGAAAGATTTTAGAAAGTTTTATCTCACTCCCGAAGTCACCAGATCCACACTAACTGATAGCACTTGAGTTATTTTTATTCTGTTCCATGAATAACCCAGGGCTTATTTATGCTTCTGTCATTGGCTTTTGATTTGTGTCCAGCTTCATTTTAGAACAAATTCTGCAGCTATGAGCATTCACACACAGCCGTGTGTGCATTTGCAATGTCTACCTTGAAGCCTGGGAACAGAATGGCTGGGCGAGAAGATGTGAGTATCCTTACACTTGTGAGGCAATGCCAGTTTCTTTCCCAGAGTGGCCATTCGAGTTGTCACTCCCAGAAGCCTCACATGAGCCTTCCCATTGCTCTACTTCCTTGACAACATTTGATTTTATCAGATTTCTTAACATCTGCTAATCTTGTGGGTGCAAAACAGTGGTTTCAATTTCACAAGTCTAATCTGTTTAGATCAGAGGTTGTAAACCAGCTGTGCATGCTGGAGAAGACCTGCTGTCTAGATGCCAAACACAGATGTGTATTGTTTGACCTGAAGGGTGACTTTGTTTTCTGAGCTGAAAAATTGTGTTAGTGGCCAACACTTAAAGACAGGAAGATTTAGAGTTTGTATTTCTGCATTTTCTTGGGGGAAGCAAAGTCATAATAAAAGGTTCTTATTTACACATGGCAACTGCTGTCTGTAACTAAGAACATGTGACTTTACCTTTTGGGCAGGGCATGTATTTGGAATTAGCTACAGTCCCTCAACCAAGCTATGCTTTTTGCTTATTTCAGCATCTCAACTCTGACAGGCTTTGTAATCATCTGCCTTGCTTTGAGTATTTATGAAACAGAGAAAAAACACAGGAATGATCCAGTGGCAGGTGGTTCTCTATCCTAGGCAGGTATGGACATGGGACCCTAGACAAATGGGGGAAATGTCATGGAGCTCAGTCACTTGAGCCTAAAACTTGTCCCTAGTCCTTCCTCAGCCATGACTTCCTCTAACTTTTGATGTCTGCACCTTGGTCTTTGATACTTCACATTTATATGTCTGGCTTTTGGTTGTTCATTAATTTGATTATTTTTTGGTCCTTCATAATCCCTGTGGGTGGTGGGTGGTGGTTTGAATAGCTTTGGCCTCCATAGATTCATGTGTTTGAATGCTTGGCTGCAAGGAATGACATTATTAGGAGGTGTGGCCTTATTGGAGTAGCTGTGGCCTTGTTGGAGGAAGTGTAACTCTGGGTAGGCAGGCTTTGAGATCTCCTACGCTTAAGCTCTGCCCAGAGTGGAATCATAGCCTCCTCTTGGCTGCCTACAAAGGACCGTCCCCTTCTGCTGCCTGTGGATCAAGATGTAGAACTCTCAGCTCTTTCAGCGCCATGTCTGCCTGCAGGTTGCCATGTTTCCTGCCTCGATGATAATGGACTGAATCTCTGAAACTGTAAGCCAGCCCCAATTAAATGTTTTCTTTCATAAGAGTTCCCTTGGTTATAGTGTCTCTTTACAGCAATACAACCCTAACTAAGACAGATGGTGTTCTGAATGTGGGAATTCGTTCATTCATTCAACAAACATTTACCGAAAGATCATACTCCAGACATTACAAATAGCACAAAGATGTGAGGTGACATTATGACCTTCAAGGATCTGACAGAAGTCTGGAGATAAGAACCACATTGGGTCATTAATCATTCTTCCAAATAACTTGAACATAGAGAATGCTTCCTTTGGGCCAGGTACTGTACAAGAAGCTGCACAGCAAAACCAGAAAAATGTTCTGGTCTCCATGCTAATTATGGCTTAGCAAGGATACAGATGTTCAGTGGCCCATGGATCCAGGGGTTTTATACTTGGACGGGCAAGGTGAGACTTAGATGAAGTGTGAAAGAAGAGGAGAAGCTGATCATCAAAGAAGGAAATGGACAGGGATATTTTGCATCTCCACACAGAAGAATCAGTATATGTGAGTGCTTCCAGAGGGCAGGGCCAACTCATGGTCTTGAGAGCAGAGGCAGAGAAGGCAGAACTAAGAATGAATACCTGCAGGAAAAGATGCAGGTATGGTCCAAATCCCCCCAAAAGACAGTGTTTATCTGCTGAAATACAGGTGCAGGTAATTGAAGCAAGTAGTTGTTGAGCCAAATCAATGTGCCCAACAGTGGAGGTGCAGATGACTCTTCTAGGAATGTACCAGCTCACAGAGAAGATGCCTCATGGGCAGGTTGTCTTTTAACAAGACGGGATAGTGACAGTTGAACATCTCAGAGAGCCGGAAATACCACCTTTAAAGCTGTAGCAACTATAAGATGAATCCTGTAAGCCTGGAGACTTAATAAAAACGAATGGCTCTCCTCCCTTAAACCAGAGAAGGGATGGCCTCTCCCAGGTTTCCACCATCCCTGAAAAGAGAAAAATTGCTACCTGCAGAGGATTAGCTGAAATAGGTCCATAATGAAGTAGCCCCGAGTCATTAGCAGCACTTGGCACTTGACTGAAGACATCAAGTCTTATTTCCTTGGCTCTCCTCTCACTTGCTCATCCTGAAGGCTTCCCAGCAGACAATCCTAATAAGGACATTATCCCTGCAGTGTCCGCTGCTCTAAGGCTATGGTCCACACTGATTGCCTGACTGCTCTTTCCCGGCACACAACCAAATTCTAAAACATCCTTAGGGGCGGCTCCTTTTTGACCCAGTGGCTCTTAACCCTGGAGTGCTGTTGCTCATGGAGTTTATTCTAATAGATTCCTGGAAACCATTTCTAGGAAGTGTGAGATCTCCTTGCTGCCCTGTGGCCAAGTGTTTTGTTTGCTTGTTTGTTTTGTTATTGTCAATCCATCAGGAATCAAGAGGAAGAGCCTACTGGTGTCCTAAAGCTTGCTATGATCTGTGTCTCTTTAGGCTTTCACTTTTTGCAGATGGGGTGTCTCCTACAAAACCATGAGGATGCTAGACCATAAGGCTGCATTCTTTTGCTGAACCACCCAGAACTTTCTGATTACTTTCTACATTTTGTTCTCTACATTCGTTTGTCTATATTGCCTGCAGCAGATTTTTCTCCCTGTGTCTTAGTGCTTCTTGGTACTTAGCCAATAACTATTTGCAGAATGTATTGGCGACATACCCAACTCAAGGACAATTCAATGAAAAAAGATTTTCATCCTTCTTTGCTTACTCCTGTCATATTGAGTCAACTGATAGAATCATAAAGAAAGACTGGGAAATATTTTTGAGCCAGATTAAATAACGATAGACTGGAAGGGGCTATATCAAACTGATTAAGAGCATAAAATTTATAATCAGCCATCTAAGTTATTAGCCGAGGACATGGGCAAGTTCTGTAATTTTTTCCATTTGTAAAACATGGTTTGGAATAATAGCTACCCAACCAACTGTACTTGAATGGAATAAGATAACACATTGGCACAGGGCTGACCAACAGCCAGGCCACAGACAAGACTATGGAAAGCCAAATGATCTGTGGATACTGAGGTTTGAATTGGGCAAAGAAGTAGATTGCTTTATTGCCACTTAAACTCAGCTTCCAAATGCAAGACATTTCAGGACCCAAGGTGAGCGTAGCTAGAAAGAGACACAAGACTATTAAATAAAGGAACAGTGGACACTCACAAAGCCACACTGTATATTGATCCAATGCAGCTGTTCCTCCCCCACCTGTCCTTCCTCCATATACATAAGGAAAAGTTTTGTAAACATTCCATATGATGGGATCTTAGATAGGTAGTTGTCTGTCTTCAGTACCACCCATTGAATCCTTGAGCTTCTCTTGTGTGGAAGTGAGACTTCATCTGATAGAGCACTATATCTTTCAGCTGGAGTTTAGTATAATTGTTTGCTATTTGTTATCATTGTATTCTTTTAGTTTAGTTTATATTCGATGTATGTGTGTATATGTATATGAATGCAAATATATGTGTCCGTGAACACACATGCAGAGGGCAGAGGAGGTTGTCAGATAACTTCATCTACCACTCTCTTTATTATTTCCCCAAGGAAGGGTCTTCCGTGAACCTGAAGCTTATTATTTTGATTGGATAGCCCAAGATCCCATGATCTGCCTCTCTGCTTCCAAGTGCTGTGGTTACAGGCACATGTAACCATGCTTAGCATTTTATGTGAGTGCTAGGAATTCAAACTCAGATCTCATGTTTGGAGAGAAAGTGCTTTTCCCACTGATCCATGTTCCTACCCCTGCTGCTTATTCTGCTTATTCCTATAATGATCTTTTAAGTTAATGTTTAATCTTGTAAAGTTTCCATTTTAAATTCAGTTTAGTAAAATCAGAAAAACCTTAATTAAAAATGAGGCTGAAATAATAAGAATTAAGGTTGTGTTAGTCAGTTTTCTGTTGGTATGACAAATTATTTGAGAATAATCACCTTAAATGGGAGGAAAGAGTCGTTTTGGATCATGGCTCAGGGGTATGCATTCATGGTCATTTGTTTCTGATGCCAATGGGTCTGTGGTAAGGTAACATATAATGGCAGAAGAGTTTAATGGGAGAAACTGTTGTTGCCAGTAAACGAACAAATTCTCCATCAGCACTTAGAGAGCACGCCCTTGACAGCATACTTCCTCCAAGTAGGCTCCACCTCCTAAGGTTTTGATCACTTCTGAGCAATGTCAGCAGTTGGGGAACAAACCTTCAACAAACAGGCTCCTAAGGACATTTAAGATCCATGCCATTAACATTAAGAAAATTGTCATGGACTACACAAGGCTGGTTAGAATCTGTGAGCCAATGGTTAGAGGTGGCCAGGTTCTGCATACATCGATTTTGCCTGCAAGTAGCTATGCAGCCCTAGAAATTCACTTGTCTGCCTGTGACCTGAAAGAATCCAGTTGGAATGTTCTGACATTTGGTTAGGCCAAGTGTTGCCCTTGACGGTGATGTTTGTGGGGTTGGATTTAGCTCCTTAGGACCTGCTTCATAGAGAGGTAGGCAATGTTGAGGGTGAACTCATGTGTAGTGCCAGGGACATGCCACAGGATGTAATCATTCTCTGGCTATTACTATTCATAATCTCAGCCTCGAACTGCCTTTCTCTACAATGAACATGTCCATTTAAAATACATGGATTTGAATTTGGCTAGTGGCTGCCAGCAATGTGTGGTCATTGTAGATGTCTTTCTTTCTCCCCATTTCCTTTTCTTATGACCTTGGAGAAATAAATGTTTCACCCCTCTTAAAGAAATGCTTTCAGTAAGTCTGCTCTCTATTCTATGTCTCTTCTGCCAATAGCCATCACTTACTAAGCTCTCAGCATGCACCAAGGACTCTGCAGAGCCCTTTAAGCATATTGCATTGTTTAATCTGGCAACCATTGGAAGAGGGAGGTATTACTGTTATAACCTTGCTCCACAATGAGACAAGTAAAGTCCGACGGACGGGGTGACTTCTGAGAGGTCACATAGCCTGTGAGAGGTGGAAATAAAATTCAAGCACAGATCTCTTAGATTCCAAAGTTTGCAATAAAAAAGTATTTAGTTTATATGAGTAGCACCTTTCATGACTTTCTAAAAATAATATGGCAAAAATAAAGGGTACAAGGGACAAAAACCTATGAATTTCTTTTTAAAATTTGAATATATTCCAGATACTTTGAAAGGATAGGGTACAATTAGGCTATGAAGATAGTAACTGCATTGGTCATACTAATGCATGAAAATGGTCCCAGAAGGGGATGCTTGTGTAGACTTGAGCCAGGGCCATCAGGCTCTGCCAAAACATTCTCAACACTGACTTTTTTATGCAAACAACCTTCTTGATATATGGGTTTCTACAGAGAAATTAGAAAGTCTTGTAGAATGTTAGCTTGTATTAATTCTTGAGGAGTTCAGCTGTGGTTAGATGTGTAGAACAGGCTGTAAACAAAAGATTCCTGGGTTAACCAGGTTGAATGAAAAAGCTTGAGACTAGGGTTACAGTCAGTGCATAAAACGCTTGCACAAGCCTGAGGGCCTGAATTCAGATCACCAGAAAACTCAAGCTTACCCTGATGGCATATATCTTATCTTAGTTTGGGGTTTCATTGTTGTGCAGAGACACCATGACCAAGGCAACTTTTATAAAGGAAGACATTTAATTGGGGATGGCTTACAGTTTCAGAAGATTAGTCCATTATCGTCATGGTAGGAAGCCTGGTGGCATCCAGGCATGATTCCATGTTGCTGGAATGCTATGTTGGTAAAGAAGGAGCTGAAAGTTTTACATCATGATCCAAAGGCAGCAGGAGGTGACCGTGTCGCACTGGCCAGATTTGAGTATATATGAGATCTCAATGCCTGCCTCCATTCTTCCTCAAATCCTTCCAGTGTCTTGGCTGATTGACTGGTTGGAATGAGGTTCCAGGGGACTTGAACAGGTCTGCATCCCAGGGCTGGAACCCTGAACACATTTTCCTGGTAGGTATCTATCTACAGTCAGTGTACGATGTTGAGGCATAACAACGGGCTTTCACAACTGTGCAGGCTTCATAGTCATCTTGTAGACAGGACAGAGCAAATGTCACTGATCTTAACAAGCAAATTTGGGGCATTTCAAATGCCAGTCTTGTTATTTACGATGGAAATTTGGCCATGTCACTGAATTTTTTTTTTAGGACCATGTTGTGGGTTTAATGGTGTCCTGCATCTAGTCGGCCACAGGGCTAGGGCTGCTTGTGGAGGCAGTATGTAGAAGTTTGACTGCTCGTTCCCCACGCTGTCATGAGGCAGGGCCAAAGGGAAAAGGGCAGGAAGAGAGAGCTCTGGGTGGGTCCCTCGGGGATGTAAATGTTCTAGGCTTTTTCGGTGGGTGGCTTGGCTTGGTGGAGACCTTGGCTGAGAGTGTAGGGATGTCTCCTGTTGGAGATTAGACAAGGTTCTTTAGAGGAAGACCTGTTCCATTGTTCCTCACAGTGATGAGAAGCGGTCCCGATGAGAAGAGGTAGTCCAAGGTTTTAAAGCATTTATTGTCATGGCAGAGAGTTGTGATGAATGAAACCTCACTTTCTCAGAGTGGGCCTGAGGTTAAATGCCTTTTGCAGGGAGGAGTGTCTGGGAAGGAGAGCTTAATTGGCTAAGTCCTTCAGACCTTTAGGTGCCTCATTAGAACGGAGATCTCTATGGAGGCTACGTGATCTGTGGCCATGTCCTCTACCTGCAGAGGGACTTGAAGCATTGCCCTCTGTGAGTGATGGCCACAGAATTATGGAGAGCTGAGGCCTCGTGTCAGGAGCCTGGTGTGTAGGAGCATGGCAAACACCTATGATTCCTTGCAGAGTTATCTGCTGGGTCTCCAAGGTTTTAAACCTAGCTCCACCAGAAACCATGCCCACACCATGTCTCTTCTTCTGTAATGTGGAGATGGCCACGTGACCACCATGATGAAAAGGTCTGAGTACTCACTGACAGCATGGAAGTACAGTGACTTGGGCATTGGAAGCACTTAGCACTGAGCCTGTCATAGAGACAGTTTTGAACAACTAGGAATTAGCAGGTTGAGGCTCTATCTCAGGTCCCCTCAACTCCAGGTCTCTCTTATTTTACAGTTTACAATAAAGCGCAAGGCATCCATTTCCTTTCATTTTTCTATTGTTTATCTGGTCTCTGTAGGTGTGTAAATATAAATTATATATATATATATATATATATATATATATATATATATACTGTTTTTTCTTTCATATAAATTAATATCTTTTCAGAGAAAGTAGTGAGACATCAGGAATTACACTCAACAGTAAATTGTAAATCATAATTCAACTTTTTGTGTGTCTGAATGTGCATGTTTGTGGGGTAGTGAGTGTGTACATGTGCACATTTATACGTGTGCATACTGAGGTCAGACATCGATGCTGAGTGTCCTCCATCACCATATACCTTATTTTTAGAGACAAGGTCACTTACTGAACCAAGAGCTAGCTAGTTTGGCTAGGTTGGATGGCCTGTGAGCCTCAGGGATCTTCTGGTCTCAGTCTTTCCCAACACACCACACCTGGCTTTTTAGGAGTGCCAGGAATCATACTCATGCCATTATGCCTTTGTGACAAGCATTCTACCAACTGAGCAGTGTCCCTAGCTCCACAAGTTTTTCTGAAGACATACTCATCAAATCTTTATCCTTTGAGTCACTGGTATCCCCATTTCTATTCAAGATAAAACTTGTTAGTAATTTATGCAAAATTACGAATGATTAAGACACTCATCACTGTCACGATGTCCCTTGATTTCTCTGGGGTCTTTTCCTATTCCTACCCCTCAAGGTGACTGTCCGCATCCTTTGCCACCTCTCAGATCTCCACTCAGATGTTACCTTGTCTTTTCCCTAATCCCCTACTGGCTTCAGTCATCCTCCTTCCCATCCCCAAGTAGCCAGCTTACTGTATTTGTTTTTGAGGTGAGTGGTGGGGGCAATGATTCTTTGTCTCATATGTTTTTCCCTCATCAGACTATGGTTGACAGGGATGCAGTGCCCTCCTGGCATATGTTCCTCTCTCTCTCACTCCCCTTTCTGGCTGAAAAGAACAAATAGGCAGTTTAGTTTGGGTATTGACCCTGCTGGACTCAAGAGTCGCTGCTCTAAGTCCGCATATCACATTTTCAGGCAGGTAACATTTTATCTACTTAAACTCAAGGGAGGAGGTGGGGTCAGAGCAGGTAAGGGGGTCTGAATCTTGCTTCAGATTACAGGGCAGGTAAGTAACCCTGAGGACTGATGGCCTATGTCAGAGTTTCCTTAGGCACCAATGACAGGCAAAGGTTCTGCAAATCCCCAGAGAGCCAGAGACTAGGACCTGGGACAGACAGCTGTGACTAGCTGGCTAGCAATTAGAGGAGCAATCATCAGAAATCAAGTTTCCCTGACTAATGAGGTGCCTGAAATTGAGATGTCATTTATAATCACTTCCCTCCTAGCGACTGAGATCTGAATTCCAGCACGTTAAGGAATCTTTATTTTATTTTATTTTCCCTTTTTTGGTTAGGGAAATTGAAACACTCAGATGGTTTAAAGCACACTTTATCATCGGGGAGAAAGTTAAAATAAGATTCTATATTAATTTTTTAATGATCTGTTTTTGGAACTTACAGATCTTGCTGGAACAGATGTGCTACAAGAATGGACAGGTTCCAGTGTCCCGTTAAAAGCTGGGATGCCTCAGAAGCTGTAAAAATAAAATTCTAAACACAATTTCAGCCTGGCAGAGGCTGGGTAACCATTCTGGATTGGACAAAAATATCTAACTGGCTGAAGGACAGAGGGCCAGAGCTTTCCAATTGGTGAGGTTCTTCTGTGGAGATAAAATGGAATCATGAGATTGTCATTAGTTGTAATTATAGAAATGATTTTCTTGTGTCTGCCTCCCTTTGCTGAAGCTGTTGCCTGGGCTGCTGCTGGTGGAACCTGTCCCTTAGGCTAGAAAGTACTTTGCTAAGTTTACCTGAGCTCTCTCAAGGCCTACTTAAGTCTTTTGGACAAAACATCAATTCCTTGTGGGATTATTCATCTCAACTACCCCCTTTCCCCTCAAGCCATTTGGCTTTTCTGGGGGTTGCAGAAGAAGTGAATTGTGGGCTACAGGTACATTCTAACTTCATTGTTGGTGGAAGGACACCATCCATCTAAGTAAGGTGCAGACTCCAGCAATAGCCAGCAAGATGCAGTAGACATTCATTCTTTTGGGAAGATGGTTAATACAAATCCACTTTTCATGCTCTGGGCTTATCCTGTGGCCACCTTTTTACTCATTTCCAGATATGATATTTTAGTATAAAACAAAATTACTGCTCGTTGGGCTTTCCTTATTTGGAAACCCCAAATACAAACTACTCCAAAATTGTAGCTTTGAAAATATGAAACTTTGTAGTACTGACATGATGCTACCCACAGAGACTGCCACACATTCAGGGTAGATGATGCATTAGAGTTGAGTTCAATCACACATAAGTATGTAGGTACCTAATGAAACCCAATAGTTTGTATGCTAGCCTACGAAATTTAAAAAGAGAAAAAAAAAAACCCAGAGTAGATGTATTAAAGTTCAGTGTGTCCACAGTTTGTTACATGTGCAAAGATACTATTGGAAAAAAATCTTGTGCGAAGGAATGGAGACAAGAGCTGCAAGATTTCATGGTCATGTTTGGCAACATAGTTTGAGGTCATTCTTGGCTACGTGAGACTCTGTGTCAAAGTATATACAGTTTAAAATTACTTTCAGACTATATAAATGTGCATATAAATACATTTTTTAAAAAATTTAGACTTGTCTTACCTTATTTTCTGTTGCAGTGATAAAATGCTCTGACAAAAGCAACCTGAAGAAGAAAGGATTTGTCTGGTTCCCCAGGGTATAGCCCATCATGGAACAGAAGTCAAGACACCAGAAGGTTGAAGCTGCCAGTCACAGTATGTAGAAGAAAACAGCTATGAATGCATGCATGTGGGAATTTGTATCAGTTTCCCAACTCTTAGATAACCCAGGATTCCATCTATAGAAAGGTGCTATCTACACAGTGGTTGGGTTTTCCCATCTTTATCAGCAGACTCAAGCCAATCCGTTGACAAGCATGCCTGATGGTTGATCATTTGGGGTTTTGTCATATTGACAATTAACATTAACCATCACAGACCCCATCACTAAGTTCTCAAACTCTGAAGAATTTCCATCATCCAAATCCCTGTTCATTTCCAGTATTTCAGGATCAGGGCTATTCAACATTGCCAGTATATCTAAAGATGTGTATACTGTAGCATACTGGCTTTACTTGTCAGATTGCTTTATTCCATTAATGAATCTCCACTCTTTGGTGAAAATACCCACCATTCCATTTAGTAAATGCATTTTTTTAAAGGCATGTAGAAAACCATAAGCAGCATCAGACCTGCATGTGCAAAATTCTAGAAGCATTTTGCTCTAAGCACACTAATGTTCTTTTCCTGATTCTGGTTTCTATTGGAGGTTTGGTAACAGAGGCAACAGGGCTAAAGCATAGTTACAGCTTACCTTGGAGGTCCTCCCCTCCAAAAGGCAAGGCAATCTCTCAAGACTTTTACTCTGTCGAAATGATACTAGGAATGGTCTGTAGCAATTACATAGCAATCTCTCCATGCCAGTCCATCAAGCCACAACCCTCTATTGCATGCAAATTGAGTTGCTAGACTGTTTAAACCAGTGGGAAAAGAACATGGAAATTGTAACTGACCATAGCCTTCTCCTATGATGTTTCCATTGACATGGGAAGCTTGAGTGTTGAATGCTGTGTGGGCTGTACTACACTTACTTGGGCATTCTGGGAATTAGAGAAGAGAAATCGAAACTTGAGAAGGGAGATAGATCAGGCCTGAATTCTCCAGTGTGGTCTAGGCCAGTAGATCAGTAACAGAAGGATCCTCTACAGCTAATGAGCCAAAACTCTGGGAATATGGCCCAGTGAGGCCGAGTTAACAAATCCACCATTGATCTTGATCTGGGCTAAAGTTAGAGAACTTAATCTTAGGGCAGGGAGAACTTCCTAATAGAAAAATGAGCTGTCCTTGCCAGCATTTATCATATGCTTATATGCAAATAAGACTGCTCAAAGAGGAAACAATGGGACTGAACATCAGCATCCCCTGTGCTGCTTAGCTCAGTTGCTATAACAAAATTCCCGAGAAGATTAACTTATAAAGAGTAAACGATGGCTTTACAAGTTCCAGTCCAGGGCCAGATGGGCTGTTACATTTAGTCCTCTTAGGAGGGAGGTACAGGTTGGCATGGAGGGATTGCACAGTCCCAGAAAATGGCATAAGCACCAGGCAGGCAGCAAGCAAGCCACAGCAAAAGGAGAGAAAAACGAAGAGGGGCTTAGGTGCTCCCATCCCATTTAATGGCATATACTTAAATTACTTAGAGTCTCCCAAATGTCTCTACTTCTAGAACTTTCAGCACCTCCTCAGTAGCTAGTGATCCCATGAGGACCAAGCTTTTAATGCACAGGTCTTTAGGGATGTAAAACTAAACTACAGCACTCAGCTTATTTAACCATGAAATACTTTTATAATTGTGAGCCACAGATAGGATACTGATGGGAGTCTGTAAAATAGCACACGATTGTATTAAATAGATTGCAAGAGACACTTCCAAATGAAATGATTCCTGCCAGAGGTTCTGAAGAATGGCTTCCATATTTTATAATATTCACACGAAACAAATTAGAGTAATAAGATCATTTTAATTTATTAATGAACTAATGTGAATATTAGGAACATAAATATCCTCCCCTCCTCCAACATGGGAACATATCAAGGATGAGAAAAATCAATTGCTGTAGTTTTCCTTCTGGTCCTGTCTGGTGTGGTCTAGAAAAAAAGCAATGGAGGGGAAATGGGGAACAGCGAAAGCATTTAAGTCTCCCTATTCTGACTTTTCTCTCTCCTCATTGGTCTCCTGGTTTTTGTGCAATGCTCCAGCCTTGCCTCCAGACCCTCCAGGGTTTGCATATCGTTTGTCCCAGTGTCTTTCCCCATCCTACCTTTCTCATTCTTTCCCTGTATTGTCTCTCCCAGGAGGGTTTCTTGGTCCCTCACATCTCATTACTGCTCTCTTCCCCAAGAGAAAAATGCACCTCATATGCCTATCCAGATGGAATAGCAGCTGCTAATGAGTTACTGGCTTGCTTCTTAGATACCCATTTGCTTTTTTCTCAGGCGCCTTCTAAAGTGTGTGTTTGTGTTTGTGTTTGTGTGTGTGTGTGTGTGTGTGTGTGTGTGTGTAGAAGTCTGCCCTGAAGAAAATTCCTCATTCAAATCCAGTATTTTTCATAATATACTCTTACCCAGAGTGCTTTACTGTACAGTTCCATGTGCCTCTGGAACTAACCTTGAAGAAGAGATGCAAGCAGACTGGGAATAAGTGATATGGTCTGGGGATGACAGAGGATGTTCTCGCTGGGTTTCTGTTGCTCAACTATATTTCAGCCAACATTATCTTTGGGATGGAAAATCTAATGATTCTATTAAATTTCTAATTGTAGGTAAAGAGAAGAGGAAGACAGATGAAGGGATGACAAGAAGATTAACTGTGTTCCCCCCAAAACTATCAAGTATGAATGGAGGCCTGACTGTGGTCACTTATTATCCAACGTGATATCATCTATGGTGGAGATTAGCATGCACCAGAAGCTGCCTGCTGGTTTTCTTGGATAATTTAAAAATAAGTAAAACTCAGAGGGCCCATTTTTTCTTGCTATTAATTTGAAGGAAGGCAGATGGTGCCCAGTAACCTGATTTGAATTGTCAATAAAGTGCCTTCTTTTTCTGCTAAGCACTTGCCATGAAATCTTAAGTGATGGCATGTCGGGTGCTACAGACTGAGTTCTGGGATACTAAAGAAAGGAAGTGATCAGCTTGTCACCACATACCCCTTGAGAAAGGGAATCTCAAGGGATGAGATAGGCTGGCTTTGATCTGTTGAGCCTCAAGAGCAAAATGTAGCAGAATGGGATGGGTTGGCAGGGAAGAGACATTTTCCAAGGAGCTCTAGTAAGTTGTTCATTTTTGAGGAGCAACTATGTCTCACTTACTACCACCTGCTCATCACTCTTGAGTGCTTGGAAGGGAGTTAGTAAATGCTGGATGTCAGTGATGCCAACCTGTTTTGGGAGGAAAGGACAACCAACCACAGTGAAGAGAAAAGAAATAATGAACAATGGGGATAAACATGACTTCCCATCAAGATACAAAGATGGAGACCTAGGGGCCAAGTTTTGTCCTGATTCTGATACTACATCACTGAGGAAAGTCCTGTAAGTCAACAAATGAAATATGGTACCACACTGCTCTAAAGACTTAGCTCCTTCACTAGGAACCAGAATCTAAGACTCCAGGCATTCTCTTGCTATTTCCACAAATGTCAACAAACTTGTTCCTTGCTTGTGTGCTTCATGAATGGTTTATTGATTTTTCTAATTCTGTTGATTTTTTAAAATGTCAAAATTAAGTGGCTGAACTGGAAGATCGATAAGGTTCTTTCAGCCCTAAAATTCTATGATATATTCTACAATGTTGAGTAGGGACAGGTATTGTTTTGTTGGTACAGAACATCAGGATCCCCGAGTTGGCCTCTAAGTGGTGGGAATGGGGTTGTCTGAAGGGAAATCAGTCCTGGAAAAGAACTCACTGTACACATGTTCTTTTGCTCCAGTAATTAGCAACTACTGTGGAACCTTCTACCTCCTCATGATCCATCCCCACGTCTTTTCACCTTTTCCTGATTCCCAGCCACATAAAGATGAACAATTGTATTTTACACATTGGACAGTGTCAAGGATGAGACCCCACTGCAGGGCAGCCCAAGGAAAACCATTCTTGGGATGTTTGCAGAAACAATTAAGAACAAGACTCTTTGAAGCCACTAAAACACAAGCATGAACCCCAAGTTGTGGATGTGGATGTGGTTCCTGATGAGTGTCTCAGCCAGAGAATTAAGTCAACATAGAAGAAACAAAACTAAAATTTGAAGAGAATTGAATTCTTGGTGAATCTTGCCCGAAGGTAGATTTAGATTTACCCATGGACTTTTCTGTCCAGTGAGGCAAGGCATTTACTCTTTGATTTTGTTGTTACATTTTCACTTCCATGAGAGATGATCCCACGGACAAGCTCCATGGTATTCGGGGATCGCTCTGGAAGAAGAAGTGAACCTTACAATGAGTAGGCATAGTAAATGACAACATCTAGTCAACTGAGCTGGCATAGTGGAAGAGAGTATCCAGTCAACTGGGTTTGGATATGCCCAATGGGCTAAGGAGAGAAGGCTTTGGCAACATGCTTTGTTATAGTGACAGTACTACTATCCACTATATGCCTAGTTATGGTGCCTGTATGGAAGAATAGGGACTTGACATTAGAGTCACTAATCACTCAGAATCTAGAGTTGGGCCAAATCTACTGTCCTTAGTCTAGTAAAGGGGCCTGGAATTTTCTCTCTCAGAAGACTACAAGGTATTTAGTTACTTTTCATAACTGTGATCAAGGTGACTGAGAATGCTACTTGAAAGGAGAAATATTTATTTTGCATTATGGTTTCTGGGGGTTCAATCCAGGGTTGCTTGTGGAGCAGGTCATTGCAGTATGTGCAGCTTGCCAAAGAGGAGGTTTTTTTTTTTTTTTTTTAAATCTCATTGTAGATGAGGAACAGAGAAAAAGAGCAACCTGGGCCAGGTCTCACCTCCAAAGTCTTGTCCTTAATGATCTACTTTGTCTAACTAGGTCTGACTACCTAAAGTTTCCAGAAGTTTCCAAATGATATCACTAGCTGCAGACCAAGCATCCAACACAATGAGCCTAGAGGGAGCACTTCACACTCAGAGCATCACACCAAGGGTTATATTAATGCTAAGACCTACTGTGGTGGTAACAAGAGCTCTAACTTTGACATTGGAAATTGAATGTAGTCTCTGTCCCTTATTGCTTGCATAACCTTGGGCTAGCGACTTAACCTCTTTTAGCTTCAGCTTTCTAATTCATGCAGGGTTAAAAATGCCACATAGGCTCATGAGAATAAATGAGAGAAATCTACATATAAAGTATGTAGATTTTTTTACAGTGATTAAAGAACCTCTGTTATCATTAAAACCTACAATTATAAAACAATGAATGGAGAGGATCTTATGTACCTCAAAGGCCACAATCAATGCTAGGATCATGAGCTTCTCCAGATAGATGACAGAATGTGAATATACTTGGTGGTTAATAGTGGAGGCTCTATGAGCTGGAGATGTAACTCAGTAGTAGTGTGGCCTAGCATGAACAATGCCCTAAGTTTATTCTCCAGCACTGGGAGTCAATCAGTTAATCAATCAACTAACCTATCGACATGTCAACAAAATAATTGGTAGTTGTAGAGCCACACTTCCTGAATCAAGTTCTACCTGTGTCATTGACTAGCTTATAGGCTCCTGCCTCATGGATTATTTTTCTCAGCTGTAAAATAGGATTCATATTGATACTTCACTCTTAGCTTTCTATTTGTTTTTTAAATGAATCTGATAATGAGTACAAGGGAGATAAACAGTACTTACTAGTTTCATTATATCCATTGCCCTGTTTTCTAATTATGTTAGTGATTTTCCCTTGGGCTTTACTTCTACATAACCTTAATCCTCTGAGATGCTCTCCCAGGGCTGCCCAACCTTTGTGTGTATGTTTGTGTGTGTATGTGTGTGTGTGTGTGTGTGTATGTGTGTATATTTTCAAGTGACTGTAAGGACAAATGTATGTGTTGGACATAGGCATAATGTGTGTACATGGGAACCATAGGACAATCCTATTATTCCTTAGGTGTCATCCACACATTGCGTTTTGAGACAGGATCTTTCATTGGGATGGAACTCACCAAGTAGGTTAAGCTCTCTGGCCAGCAAGTCTCTTGTCTCTGCTTTCTTAGTGCTAGGATTACAACGGTGTATCACTGTACTTGGCTTTTTTTTTTTTTTAAACTCCCATCTAGAGGAACCAAACTGAGGTTCTCATGTTTAGAAGGTAAACACTTTACAAACTGGGCTGTCACCTGGGTTTCCCTGCCTTTATTACTAAGTAGATCAATGATTCAGACAGAAGGCCTCCCACTCCTGGCCTTTTGCTTGAGAAGGGGTTCCAGGGGGGCAAAGTGGTAGAGAGATCTACTTTGTGCTAAAAAAACTTGGCTTGGAGCTAACAGCATGTACAGTTGCAGAAATGTCTGAAACCTTAAATTGACATTTGCACAGAGTCAGGGCTTAAGAATATCCTTCCTCGTGGAGCTCCAGGAGGCCTCAGGGCCCAGTAAATTAAGCAAATGAATAAGCTGCCTTTGGCTGTAAGTCACAGTGTGGGAGAAGCACTCTGGCTTTGTTTGATACATCTGCACAGGTCCTCAAAACTGAAAGACCTCCTCACACAAATTCTTAGGTGAAAAAAAAAATATCAGAAAACATCAAGTAGGTCACTTAATGAGGACATAACTACCAAAGCAAGCTTCCCACGTGGCAGTTCAGCAGACAGGTTTGGAAGCAGTGGAGGAATTGTCTAGACCTGGCATAAAAACTTACCCTCATCTTCCTCACTTACTAAATCAGGAGCCGATCTTTAATGTTGCTTTTAACCTTTATGTCCTAAGGTTCTTGGGTTCCCGCTCCTACAATGTTCTCCAAAGCTATTTCTTTTAGGAACTTCAGGTCCCTTCTGCATTTCTAACAGTGGGAGCAGCGTGGGTGACATCTGCAGTTGAATCCAGGCCATGTTGTTGAGCAGTTGGCGAATCCAAGTGATTTTCTTCTCCATGGGGTGGGTGTAGGCTTGCATATTAATTCACAATTATTCATAATGTAGACCGCAAAGGCTTCTCTTCTGTCAACACTTGGACATACAAATGAGGTGATACTGAATGGGAAATGAATATTTCATTTCCACCTTCAAGCTTGGTGCCAATCATCGTAAATGAGGAGAGACTAATATCAGAAGTGATTCATACATGGTGAGGTAGCCTGGTCCCCTCAGTCTTGCTCTTTCTTGGCTCAATTTATCAGCTGTAAGTTGCAAAGTGATCTTTGGTTCTGAAGACATGGCAGAGCAAGCTTATGATAGAAAGGACACATTTAAAAAATAGAAAGCCAAGTTTTAAATACCCTGACAGAAAGAAAAATTTCCAGGTATGAGAAATGATGAGTGAAATTAAAGCAGGCAGTAATGGAGATCTGGGATCGCAGCAATCTCTGACCTAGACATAGATCCTACAAGGGGCAAGTTAGGGGTTTAACATCCAGTGAGGGATAAGAAATGAAGTCTCAAGTTCTGCCTTGAGGGAGAAACTATAACTGCTTAGACATGAAAACTTGAGCCTTGACTGTTTGATGGAATAGTAGATACAAAAATTCTATATTGGAACTGGAGGAGAGAGTGGTAATCAGGTAAGCTTGCCACTGTCTAGAAGCCTGGCTCAGGAAGAAAGGAAGGAAGGAAGGAAGGAAGGAAGGAAGGAAGGAAGGAAGGAAGGAAGGAAGGAAGGAAGATTTATGTTCAAGAAGGTGATATCCCAGGTGCTGCATCTGGGTATAGGATGTAGATGCCTACTACCATGGAGCAAACATCAGCTACCCAGGCCCATCGAAGGCCTTAGTGTGATAGAACCAACTATGAAATTGAATTGTGAGGACAAATTGAAAGGCACACTAAACTCACCATAGGAAACTCAACAGCAAGAGGGAGGGCAAGTGAGGCGCAATGAGAGAATAGTTAGTGGTGGAGAATATGAACAATAGAAACACTTTTAATATGTTAAAGATACTCACCACCCCTAAGTTGATAACATGAGAATCTGTGAACACCGACGAGCTCCAAAGGAGTTGTGAGATGAAAGAAACACCGGTTTGAAAGAAATGGCTAGGACAAATTCATCTACTAACTCTCTTAGCTACCTTTTTTTTTTTTTTTTTAATTGTTGTAGCAAAGTACTCAACCAAACCAAGTTAAGGGTGGGTTTCTTTAGCTCACAGTTTGAGAGCATACAGTCCCTTGTGGCAGGGAAGTCATGGGCAGGAACAGAAAGCAGCTGTTCATGTTTACATCCACAGTGAGGAAGCAGAGAGAAGCATATTGGTGCTCAGCCAGCTTTCTCTCTTTTAGTCAGTCTAGGACCCCCGTCTCACAGGGTGATGTCACTCACATTTAGGGTCAGTCTTACCATATCAGTTAATGAAATCTAGAAAGCAAATCACAGACATGTGCAGACTCTAAGCCCCATCAAGTTGACAAGCAAGTTTAACCATGCCAATAATCCCACATTCCCCACGGCTAGCAGACTTTTCTAGACCAGATTTTTCAATACCAGAGTAGCATGAGTCTTAGGAAACCAAAATGGTTGATCACTTAACTTCAGCTGAGCCAGGCAAAAGGTTTTAATAAAGGAAATATTTATAAGCCTGTGTTCAGGCTTTGAGGCAAGCAGCTAGAAACAGTGCAGCACTGTGAACCTAACTCTGGAGAGCGTTACCACTCCTGCGCCTGAAGGGACAAGGAGAGGGCGTGCTGTGGAACCCAGAGAAATGGGAGCCCCTAGAATATACCACTTTACAGGGGCCTTTAGTTGACAGAAACCAGAAGAAGCGTGCTAACTTCATTTTCTTTCCCCCTTTCCTGTGAGCTTGTGTCACCTGCAGTCCGCTAAATGCCAGGGGTTAAGAGAGGCCGTCAGCCAGACCCGTCTAGTCCATCCTCCTGAGACACAGATGGAGAAGGGGGCAGGCTGAACCTTGAGGAATACAGGGAAAATAACTAGGGCAAACCAGCTGAAATTGATCATCTGAGTAGCCGTAGATGAAATCTGAGAAGGTAAACCAGGAAACCAAGAAAAAATGAGGCTGGCAAAGAAAATGTGAGGGTGAGGGCTAGGAGAACTGCATCCCTGGGACACCTCTGTGAGCTGATAATGGAATTACGATGGAAACAAATATACTCTCCAACTCTAGGCCCATGAATTGAATCTTGGAAATGGATCTATTGTATGGCCAAACCAGTCTCTTAAACTCGAATCACTAAGAAACATCAGAAAAGTCAAAAGAACTCACATAAGAAATGTTACATTTCTGTTTCTTCATGTAGCAATATTCGCCTAGGGAGCCCATCTAGTTCACAGCCTCACTCCTGTGTAGGGTCTCATTTGGCCTGTTCCCTCACTTATATCACCTGCATGCATCTGGGGGAACTAGAATGTGGAGCCCCTGGATGAACTCTTTCAGCTTTAACCACCTGTGAAGTTTAACTCGTGCATCAGCTTGACTGTATGCATATGTTTTTTCACATGAGCATAGGCTGTTTGAATTTCCTAACGCATGTCGACGGTGGAGCTGTCAGGCGGTTATTTTGTATATCTTTCTTCCTATCACAAACACAGCATACATGAGGCATCGCGAAGCATATGGTTTCCATGTGCATCGCTACTATGTTGATTTTTTTTCCCTTTTCCAAAGTAGAATAAACACAATCTGTCTTTTGAGAAATGATTTTAAGGAAAAAACCCAGCTGGGGAGAAAAAGAAAGTGAGGGTCTCCAATAAGCTGCTAAGTGACTGTGAGTACTGGTCGCCAGAATTCCTTAGGACCACGGCTCTCTTCCCCTATGCGTGGTGCGCAAGGGACCTGGGGAGACATTTGTTAGGTCTCCCATTGCTGTGACAGAATCCCTAACAGAAATAACTTGAGTTAAGAAGGGTTTATTTTGGTCCACCGTTCAGGAGATACTAGATGTTATGGCTGGTTTTGATCGACAACTTGATGGGGTTTAGAATCACCATGGATACAAACCTCTGGCATGTCTGAAAGGGAGTTCCTTACTATGTTCACTCTATGGGAAGACCCACAAGGAATGTGATAACCACTCTATGAAGAAGAGTCCAAGACTGAATAAAAGGAGGACACAGCCAGCACAAGCATTCATGGCTCTGCTTCCTTACTGCGGAAATAATGTGACCAGCTACCTCATACTTCTGTGTCACGATGTCCCAGCCGTGATAGATTCCATTCTCAAACTGAGGGAGAAAATAAACTTTCTACCCAGAATTTCTTTTGTCTGGCATTTTGTCTGCAGCCATGAAACAGGTAACAAAGTCCATCACAATGGCGGTAACTTAGCAGCAGAAATAGGAGGTGGCTGGCTTTGTTGTTTGTGTGGTTGGGAAGTAGAGAGCTTGAACTAGAGCCTGTCTATCACTCATAGGACCTGGCCCTCAGCAACTCACCTCCAAGGAGACCGCACCTTCTAAAGGTTCCACGATTTCTTAAGCAGTGCCGATATCTGGGGGCCAAGTGTTCCAGTGCACAAGCCTCTGAAGGACTTCACACTCAAACCATAGCAGACAGGAGTTGATCCCTGGGTGAGGTGGCTTTTGCTTTTTAGGTTGTGGCTAGGAAGTGGCATAAAGGAGACTTCAGCCTCCCTAGAGGGCAGGGACCTTGACAGGAGACAAGTTACCAAGTGATGGGCTCTAGGTTTTCCCATCTCCTGGTAACAGCTGTGGCAAAGAGATGAAAACAAGAAGGTAACATTTTCCACATCTAAGGGAAGATAAATGTGAAGTGGAGTTTCGCTTTGAAGTCCAACTCTACTTAACAGACATATGTATGGTGCTTTCCAAGCCAGGGAACCTTGAGCAGGAATTCCTCAGACTTGCTCTCCAGAGACCAGAGAAACCAGTGTTCTCTAGCCAACACTCTGGTCTGAGTCTCTTTGCTCACTGACTCCATGGGTGGATTTTCCCTTGAGTTCATCCTGGAGGCTTGCTTGTACTCTTGCAGTTCCTGCTAGAGAAGGTTTCCACTACGATTCCCTGAAAGTGACCTCTTTTCTAGAATAAAGAGGGATGGGGTATTTAGTGAAAATTGCCTCCGTATGTTAATTTTTCTCTTGTCAAGGCTGGTACCTCCAGGAGAGGTGACTGTGTTATGAGTGCTGTAGCCTCCCCCAGGAAGCACAGTTTCAGGATGATTCCTCCCTCAGGACACTTCCTGTTTCTTTTTGGGCAGCGTCTTGTGTTGCCCACCATTCACAGTTTACATGGCCTACCACTTCCCTATTGGCTTTATGAAGGTACCTCACGTCAACCCCACCAGAGATTACTTCTCCTCTGTGCCATTCTGTCCCCATGGGTTCCTGAATGGGACAGTAACTGTGTAAATTGGTGTATAAACTGGAGTACTTTTGAAAGTTCAAGAGTGCTGTTAATAACTGCAGTTGGTTTGGGCTACTACAACAATTACCATACGCTGGGTGGCTTTAAAGATGGCAGAAAGTTATTGCTCAGAGTTTTGGAAGACAGAGCCCTGAGATCAAGACTCTGCCAGATTTGGTGTCTGGGGCTAGTTTTGATGTGTGGGTGTCTTCTTGCTATATTTTCACACAAGGGGCCCCTTTCCTCTGGTACTCTTTCATAAAGACATCAATTCCACTCATGAATGTTCTGTGCTCAGGACCCATTCGTGACCTGGAGATCCTGGGTCCTTGCACCATGGAACCTTAGAAGGTGGGGTCTCCTTGGTGGTGGGTTGTTGAAGACCAACTCCTATGAGTGATAGCTAGGCTGTAGCCTGAGCTCTTCAGGGTTTGGATTTCAAGTATGAATTTAGGGAGACAAACTTTGATCTCATGCTTTTTGAGCAAGAGTACGTTTTTCTGTGGTGGTCATGGCTGCTCTTCTGTGTCAGAACTCAGATTCATCAGCTTTGAACACGGGTCCCTACAAGGAGCTCTTGAGGGTCTTCCAAGCCTTCAGTCTCAGGCTGGTACTCCATTATTGGTTTGTCTTGATTTGAGGCTTCTAGCTTCCTGTGTTAAAAAGCTAGGGGTTTCCCTTCCCCTCTACAGATATTATTGTGAGACCATTGAGCAGGTCTGTGATTGTATGAAGTGATTTATGCAATTGGCTCCTATAAATTATACACACTAATTGATTACTTCTGTTTTTCTGGAGAAATCTAATGCAGTCCCTCTGCGAATGCCTAAATATGCCTTGAATACTCAGCCCCTCTACCTCTCTCTACCTTCAATTCCTGCCTGCACAGAGTCTTGTGGTGAGCCGGAGGTGCTGGCTGAAAGCTCTTCTCTGGTCTTCTCTATGTTTTTACCAGAGCCTAGTGCATGTTTGTAGTCTTTTACGTACCCAGGGTGAAGCAGCAGATCTCAGGTCCATTATGGCTAGTTCATTCTCCCTGGTTTTCCTGTTAACTCTCCTGGATCATCTACGGGGTTTTCTAACTGTTATCCACTCCCTCACTCAGCTGTAACACTAAACAGTTGCCTGTACCAACTCTAGAAAAATGCTCACTAGGAAGTCCTGCATGAACTTTCATTCAAGTCAAATAAATGCAAGTTGAATTGGGGTTCTTTTGAAGCCACTGAACAGGTCACACAGTGGCACTTCCATTCTTCCCCATCTAGAGGTTGCCAGGGTGCTGTTTTGGTTGCTGGTTTTCACGGATACTGTACATGAAGATGGGGAATCCAGAGGGAAAAAAATGTCTCAATGCTTCTTGTCTCAGTGAGATTCTCTTGTCCTCATGGAGACCAGCTCCCCAGGTGCCTGATGACAATTCTGAAAACATCGCTTCTGATTGTGTGTGTGTGTGTGTGTGTGTGTGTGTGTGTGTGTGAGTGAGTATGTGTGTGAGTTTTCTGATCTTTTGCAATTCAACTTATTGGACCATTCTTTTGGTTTTCATTTGCATTTCCTTGATGAATAATAACATTCATATGTTATTTTGCCAACTGAAGAAATGTCTCCTCTAATTTCCCTTCATTTTATAAAAAAATAAACTGTATTTTTGTTTTTGCAAGTTATAAAAATTCTTTATGTATTTTATATGCAAATATTCTCTGAGGTATGTTTGGCTAATATTTTCTCTCAGTATGCAGCATGTACTTTGAGTTTTAAATTATGAAGCTGTTTTTAGGACTCCAACTTACAATTCCTTTTCACTTAAATTCACTTTATACCCTTTCTAAAAAATTGTCTTCATCCAATGATAGAGGATCTCCTTCCAAAATTCATATCAGTTTAGTCTCTTGTTAGGTTTTTGATCCATTTTGATTTAATTTTTATATGTGATTTAAGGTGAGAGTTAAGGTCCATATCTCTATGGACCATATATATATGTTTATATATGTACATACACACACACACACAGACTATGTATAAATATAGTATATCTAGTATGTATATGTATATAGTATATACCTTTATATATATACATTTATATTACCTCCAGCTCTGTTGTGACTACCAGTAAAGGTGTGCTCCATACCCTGTCAAGCAAATACTCATCCTGCCACTCTTATGAACATTTCATTTTTATCTGTGTGGATATTTACCTAGTGTCTGCCACCTATATTTGATCCCAATCTCACCACAGGGTCCCCAGTACCTAAGGAGAAGCTTGACACTATACTATATTATATTATATTATATTATATTATATTATATTATATTATATTATATTCTCATATTAATATATACCCATTTATTCTTGCATCACTTATTAAAAAGGCTTTCTTATCTTTCATTGAATTACCTTCAGACCTTTGTACACAGCTGGCTATGAGTCTGTTTCTGCATTCTCTGTGCCATTGTTGTATATATCTGCCTTATGCAATTAATGTAATTATCACACTATTTGATTACTATAGTGTTATAGTAACTTTTCAGAAAGTTTCACAAGACTGTCTCTTTGTGCCTCTGCATCTAGGCGTGTGCACCTGAGTATATTGTCTAAGAAGACCAGAAGGTGGCACTGAATCTCCTGGGCTGGAGTTACAGGTACCCCGGTGAGTTGATTGCTGAGGGTGCAGAGAATTAAACTAATCTCCTACAAGAGCAGCATGTGCCTTCTCTCTCCAGCCCCTGTTGTCATAGTGAACCTTAAGGAAAGCATGGTCATGCAGACCTGCAATCCCAGCACTTGAAAAGCTGGGATAGTAGGAGGAGGAGCTCAAGGACAGCTTGGGCTGCCTAGTGAGACTCTGTGTTAATCCAAATACACCAGAGGGATGTTATAGCAAGTTTTGAAGTTGTACAGTGTAAGTTCCCCAGCTTGGTTCTTTAAATATGGATCTATTTATCTTCATGAGCAACTATCTACAGTATTCCAAAATAGTTGTATCACTTTGTCCTCTGAATAGCAAGCCATTGTATTTCTGGTTGCTTCTAAATATGTTCTATGTTTGTAATGTCTGCCCTTTTCATTTTAATTAATTAATTTATTTATGATGGATTGATTTTGTTTCAAACAGATTTTCTCTGTGTAGCCCTGTATCTCTCTCTGTAGACCAAGCTGGCTTCAAACTCAGAGATCTACCTGCCTTTGCCTCTGGAATGCTGAGATTAAAGCTGTGCATCATCTTGCATAATTTTTGCCCTGTCTAATCTTACCTTCTTATAGACAGGAAATACATGTCACTAGAATGCCCATTTGCTTTTTATTGATAATGGATGATTCCAAGGTCTTTCCATTTGCTTTTTGGTTCTTCCTTTTAACATCTATGAAGTATTTCTTAAAGCTTTTTAAATATTGCCCTTTGTCTTTTAATTATTGATTTTTACAAGTTTTTAAATATATCCTAGATATGAGCATATGTATTGCACACTTCATGTGCACATACATTTCATATATCTTATATAAAATATTGCCTTCCAATCTAACAGTAGGGGGTGTTTTATTTCTTAGTTATGTCTTTTAGTAAGACTTAAGTTTTTAATTTAATGAAATCCATTTGATCTTTGAGTTTTGTTTGGCCCTTTTGATTGAATATAAATAGCATTGCCTTGCCAAGCTTTTGAATGATTTTTCTTCTGTTTTCCCCTGGCATTATACAATTTCATTTTTATGTTTAGGTGGATGAGTCACCTTGAATTATATTTTTGACTATGCAGAGCTTCATTTCATGTTTTCTCCAGCTGGTTTTTGAGTTGTCCAGGTTCAGTTCCTCTCCTTCTTTAAACATTCTTGGTGAGCCTTTGAAGTGCCATAGGCAGAGAAGTGTGATGACATGTTTGCTGACCTGGGGACAAGGACAGGAGGTGGGAGGAAGGTCACATGGGAAGTGACAGCAGCTGTTCAGATCCAACAATGGCCACAGTGATGGAGGAAGGAGAAGAAAAGAGGAAGTAGCAATGTTTGTCTGGGTGGAGCCTGGGTTTGACGGCTCCTGTGGCCTTCACACATTAACCCATTACAGATGAGGACAGAAATCTATAGTGGATGTTTTCAAGTTTGACAAGGATGTGGCAAGCATGTGGGCTTTAGTTTAGGCTCTGTTACTACATTTTAAACATGCATATGAAAACTTTGTTGTATCATGAAAACTTAGATCAAAGGCTGGAGTTATAGCTTAGAGGTGAGCTATCTGCCTGTCATAGGCCTAGGAGTGTTGAAAGGTCCTGGGTCTGATTTTCAGCATCACACATACGTAGCAAAGACTCAGCTCCTCTACTGTGTCCTCTTTTGTTCTAACTTTCTATTATTCTGAGCTCTTCTTTGAATGGTCTGAAAAAAATCGTCACTATACTCCTTATGTCAGTAGCTTCTCTTTATTCTTTACCTTATTTGGATCCTTGTCATTAGTGGGCTCCATTAATCACTACTTATCTCTCAAGCTCTCATCTTCCTGGGTACCCATAACTCTCCTCATCCTCCACTTCTCTGTCTTGTCAACTGTCTGCATCTCTGTCTGCATCTACTATTACCTTCTCTTAGATATTGGCTGTCCCGGGGCCCTAACCATGGGCATACTCTAATTCTACATTTCTCTTGATCTATCTCACAGATGTCTTCCAAACAAGTAAAGACTTTTCTGAATTCTGACTCTGTACAATTCAACTTTAACTAGTCATCTGTGCCTAGCAAACTTCTGAGTTCAAAGTTTACTCATTTAGCATCTTTCTCCAAATTATTTCTGACCCTTGAATCCTTGTTTTAATGACTGGCACTAATCAACTCCTTAAGACCAATGTTTTACAGTCATTCTAGACTTTTCTGCATCTTTGACTACCCATATTCAACCTTCAAAAGCCTTTCCTTAATGTTTTTCAGACTCTTATGTGTACTAGAACCCCTATGAGACTAAGGACGGTGCTGTTGGTAGGATGCTGGGGTGACAGTGGAAACAAGAACTACTCTGGGAAAATGATACTAGATTAGCCTGGAACTGAACAATGGACAGAAATCCAGAATGTTTGGAGAAAGCGAGCTGCTTTAAAAGAACATAAATCATGAAGTTCTTGCAAGTAGTGTGTGTGTGTGTGTGTGTGTGTGTGTGTGTGTGTGTGTGTATTTCTATATGCATGTGGTATGTGGTAACATAGTAAGAGAAGAGCTGGAAAGCCCATCACTCTTTTGAATTCTACAGGTATACAATGTTTCTGACCTTTGAATTAACTATATATAATAGATATTATTGGTTATCTATTTTTTCCTCTTAACAAAAGCCATTTTCCATGTGGCCATGTGCTTTAGCAGACACTAGTTACTCCAAGTTCCATAAGGTGACAGCTTAGTGTATTTGTCAGAAATTGGTTCATCAGGGAAATCATCCAGATCTATTCAAAGTTACATTAGGGAAATGTTCTGGCATATTCCTAGTGGAAGGTTCCTCATTTCTGTCAGAAACCACTAGAAAAGATTGCAATGACCAGATGCCACACCTGTAATTGCTAAAGCCATTTCAATTCCAAGTCTGGGGCTGAAGCCACCCTTGGTGGAAGAGTAGAAAGATGGAAAAAAGGCAGGATTCTGGATGCCTTCATGAATTGCTATGTAACCATCCCTGTCCTCTCCCTGGACTTCGTCAAATAAGACACTTTACTTGCTTTATTGTTTAAGTCCGTTCAGCTAGGCTTCCTTGTTACAGCAAGCAAAACAATACTCTGATACACTGATGTAAAGTAATGTCTCTCCCTTTCCTAAAGAACTGTGACTGAGGGACCTAGAGGAACCTAGATCTTTTCCTAAAGAACTGTGACTTCCACATTCCTCTTGCTATCATTTATTTGACAATTAGGGTTGCCAGTTACTTTATCATGTGTTGTTGTATATCCTTTTAAGTGATTGTTTTGAATATCCTGAAACTTTATAAAACAAATGAGAAGATAAACTATATTCATATCTGTAGCTCTGAGCCCATTACATAATCTACCCTTTAAAAAAATTATTGATTTTTCCCCTTCCTCCTTCCCACACAGATTCTTTCAAAGATGGCCAAAATACCATCTCTATTTGGAGATAATAATTAGTATCATCTTCACTGGCTTCCTCTTGAATGTAGAGGGAATTACTGGATGAATAAACAGGAACATGGTGGCCATGTGGCCTGTTGCTCCCAAGTACTACTTGGAGACCAGCCTGGCATGGAAATGACCAGATGTTTGAAGCTGAGCTACTGGTGAGTGAAATAAATAAGTTAGCTGTCATACTTTTTATTTGCATGAACGCTTTCTGCATTGCAAAACTGCTGGTGCTTGGAATCTCACTAGACAACAACTGTTCCCTTAACCCCTTCTGAAACTTAGAATTGGAAGGTCCTGGAAGGCTAATTAGACCATGTGGGTGAGTGAATGCTAGTGGCCATCTGTCACCAGCATTCCTGTAACCAGGGGCTCATTGAATCACAGCCTTGGTACACAGGTGTTCCTGGTCAACAATGTGACTTGCATGAACAAAGAAATGAATGACTAGAGGCTCTAAGTAAGCACATAGTAGGATTGACTAGGAAGTCCTAAACAAGCAGATGAATGGTCCAGCTGTGGGATGTACCAAAAGTAAGCTAGTTTTGTAATGGGCCTCTTTCTTGGTCTTCCCCTATCTCATCTTCATCAATATTTTTTTTCTTCTTTTCATTTTTAGGTGTGCATGTGTTCATATGTGCATACATATATGAATAAGTGCACATGTGTGTGTGTATGAAAGCCAGAAGTTGGTGTCATATGTCTTCCTCAATAGCTCGCCACTTTATTTTTTGAGACAAGGTCTTTGATTGAATCTGGAGTTCACCATTTCAGCTAGTTTGGATTACTAGGGTTGAGAGGGATCTTGCTATCTGTTACATCAGTGCTAGAGTTATAGGCACCTACTGTTGTATCTCGATTTCTCCATGGGTTGTGAAAATTCAAGCTTAGGTTCTCATGCTATGTGGTGATTTCAGCTGAGCCATCACCTCAGCCCTCAGCACCACTGGCGCATTTCTAAGTTCTCTAGTAACACATGTTCATGATGAGAGATTAACAAAATGAGGATGTGTGTGTGTGTGTGTGTTATGATACACATTCGTTTTTATGCCATTTTTATTTAAACCCATCCATCTCTACTGATTTCAAATCCCAGCTTTCCTGTAAACTGAATTTTCTTTTTTTATTGGACATTTTCTTTATTTACATTTCAAATGTTATGTCCTTTCTTGATTCCCCCTCCTGGAAACTGCCTATTCCATCGTCCCTCTTCCTGCTTTTACGAGGGTGTTCCTCCACCCATCCACTCTCACCTCCCTGACTTCAATTCCCCTATACTGGGGCACCTATCGAGCCTTCATAGGGCCAAGGACCTCTCCTCCCATTGATGCATGACAAGGCCATCCACTGTTACATATGCAGCTAGAGCCATGTGTACTCCTTTATTGATGTGTTAGTCCCTGGGAACTCTGGGGGATCTGGTTGGTTGATATTGTTGTTCTTCCTATGGGGCTGCAAACCCCTTCAACTCCTTCACTCCTTTCTCTAATTCCTCTATTAAGACCCCCAGCCCAGTCCAATGGTTGGGTGCAAGCATCCACTTCTGTATTTATAAGGCTACCACAGGCCCTCTCAGGAGATAGCCATATCAGATTCCTTTCAGCATATACTTCTTGGCATCCGCAATAGTGTCTGGGTTTTGTAACTGTATATGGGACAAGTCCTCAGGTGGGACAGTCTCTGGATGCCTTTTCCTTCAGTCTTTGCTCTACACTTTATCTGCATATTTGCTCCTATGAGCATTTTGTTCTCTTAGTAAGAAGGACCAAAGCATCCAACACTTTGGTCTTCCTTCTTCTTGAGCTTCATGTAGTCTGTGAATTGTATCTTGGTTATCTGGAGCTTTTCGGCTAATAGCCACTTATCAGTGAGTGCATACCATGTATGTTCTTTTGAGATTGGGTTACCTCACTCAGGAAGATATTTTCTAGTTCCATCCATTTGCCTAAGAATTTCATAAAGTCATTGTTTTTAATAGCTGAGTAGTACTTCATTTTATAAATGTACCACATTTTCTGTATCCATTTCTCTGTTAAAGGACATCTGGGTTCTTTCAAAGTCCTGGCTATTATAAATAAGGCTGCTATGAACATAGTGGATCACGTGTCCTTATTACATGTTGGAGCATCTTCTGGGTATATGCCCAGGAGTGGTATAGCTGGGTCCTCAGGTAGTACTATGTCCAATTTTCTGAAGAACTGCCAAACTGATTTCCAGAATGGTTGTACCAGCTTGCAATGCCACCAGCAATGAAGGAGTGTTCCTCTTTCTCCACAACCTCACCAGCATCTGCTGTCACCTGAGTTTTTGATCTTAGTCATTCTGACTGGTGTGAGGTGGAATCTGAGGGTTGTTCTGATTTGCATTTCCCTGATGACTAAGGATATTGAACATTTCTTTAGGTGCTTCTCAGCCATTCAGTATTCTTCAGTTGAGAATTCTTTGTTTAGCTCTTTACCCCATTTTTCAATAGTGTTATTTGATTCTTGGGAGTCTAATTTCTTGAGTTCTTTGTATATATTAGATAGTAACCCTCTATGTAATGTAAGATCGGTAAAGATCTTTTCTAATCTGTTGGTTGCCATTTTGTCTTATTCACAGTGTCCTTTGCCTTACAGAAGCTTTGCAATTTTATGAGGTCCCATTTGTTGATTCTTGATCTTAGAGCATAAACTGTTGGTGTACTGTTAGGAAAATTTTCCTTGTGCCCATGTGTTCAAGGTTCTTCTTCTCTACTTTTTCATCTATAAGTTTCAGTGTATCTGGTTTTATCCTTGATCCACTTGGGCTTGAGCCTTGTACAAGCAGATAAGAATGGGTCAATTTGCATTTTTCTACATGCTGATCGCCAGTTGAACCAGCATCATTTGTTAAAAATGCTGTCTTCTTTCAAGTGGATGGTTTTAGTTCCTTATCAAATATCAAGTGACCATAGGTATGTGGGTTCATTTTTGGGTCTTCAATTCTATTCCATTGATCTTCCCGCCTGTCTCTGTACCAATACCATTCAGTTTTTATCACTATTGCCCTGTAATACAGCTTGAAGTAAGGGATGGTGACTTCCCCAGAAGTTCTTTTATTGTTGAGAATAGTTTTTGCTTTCCCGGGTTTTTTGTTATTCCAAATGAATTTGTAAATTGCTCTTTCTAACTCTATGAAGATTTGAGTTGGAATTTTGATGGGGATTGCATGAATATGCAGATTGCTTTCAGCAAGATGGCCATTTTTACTATATCAATCCTGCTAATCCATGAGCATCAGAGATCTTTCCATCTTCTGAGATCTTCTTCGATTTCCTTCTTCAGAGACTTGAAGTTCTTGTCATATAGATCGTTCACTTGCTTGGTTACAGTCAAACCAAGGTATGTAATATTATTTGTGACTATTATGAAGGGTGTTGTTTCCCTAATTTCTTTCTCAGCTTGTTTATCCTTTGAGTAGAGGAAGGGTACTGATTTCTTTGAGTTAATTTTATACCCAGCCACTTTGCTGAAATTGCTTATCAGCTTTAGGAATTCTATGGTGGAATTTTTGGGGTCACTTAAGGATAGGATCATATCATCTGAAAATAGTGCTATTTTGACTTCTTCCTTTCCAATTTGTATCCCCTTTGTTGTCTAATTCTTCTAACTAGAATGTTAAGTACTATATTGAATAGATAGAGAGAGAGTGGGCAGTCTTGTCTAGTCCCTGATTTTAGTGGGATTGCTTTAAGTTCCTCTCCATTTAGTTTGATGTTGGCTACTGGTTTGCCATATATTGCTTTTATTATATTTAGGTATGGGCCTTGAATTCCTAATCTTTCCAAGGCTTTTAACATGAAGGGATGCTGACTTTTATCAAATGGTTTTTCAGCATTTATTGAAATGATCATGTGATTTTTTCTTTGACTTTGTTTATGTGGTGGACTGCATTGATGAATTTCCAAATATTAAACCATCCCTGCATCCCTGGTATGAAGCCTACTTGATTATGGTGAATGATCATTTTGATGTGTTCTTGGATTCTGTTGGCAAGAATTTTATTGAGTATTTTTATATCCATGTTCATAAGAGAAATTGGTCAAAGTTCTCATTCTTTGGTCTTTGTGTGGTTTAGGTGTAAGCATAGTTGTGGCTTTATAGAACGAATTGAGTAGTGTACCTTCTGTTTCTGCTTTGTGAAATAGTTTGAAGAGCATTGGTATTAGGTCTTCTTTAAAAGTCTGATAGAATTCTCTACTAAACCCATCTGGTTCTTGGCTCTTTTTTGGTTGGGAAACTATTAATGAATGCTTCTATTTCTTTAGGGGTTTTGGAACCGTTTAGATGGTTTATCTCATCCTGTTTTAACTAACTTTGGCACCTGATATATGTCTAGAAAATTGTCCATTTCATCCAGGTTTTCCAATTTAGTTGAGTATAAACTTGTAGTAAGATCTATTTTTTTTTTGGGATTTCCATGGTTTTTGTTGTTATGTCTCCCTTATCATTTCTGATTTTATTAATTTGAATACTGTCTCTGTGCCCTATGGTTAGTCTGGCTAAGGGTTTATCTATCTTGTTGATTTTCTCAAAGAACCATCCCCTGGTTTTGTTTATTTTTTGTATAGTTTTTTTTGTTTCTATTTGGTTGATTTTAGCCCTGAGTTTGATTACTACTCCTCTTGATTACTACTACTACTCCATCTACTCCTCTTGAGTGTATTGACTTCTTTTTGTTCTAGAGCTTTCAGGTGTGCTGTCAAGCTGCTAGTGTAAGCTCTCTTCAGTTTCTTTTTGCAGACACTTAGAGCTATGAGTTTTCATCTTATCACTGCTTTCATTGTGTCACGTAAGTTTTGGTATGATGTGTCTTCATTTTCATTAAATTCTAAAAAGTTTTCAATTTCTTTCTTTCTTCTTTCCTTGACCCAGTTATCATTGAGTAGAGTGTTGTTCGGCTTCCATGAGTATGTGTGTTTTCCGTTGTATTTGTTGGAATTTAAGACCATCCTTAGTCCATGATGAAATGATAGGGTGCATAGGATTATTTCAATATTCTCGTGTCTGTTGAGGCCTTTTTTTGTGATCAATTATATAGTCAGTTTTGGAGAAGGTACCATGAGACGCTGAGAAGAAGGTATATTCTTTTCATTTAGGATAAAATGATCTATAGAGATCCATTTGGTTCATAACTTCTGTTAGTTTCACTGTGTCTCTGTTTAGTTTGTGTTTCCATGATCTATCTATTGCTGAGAGTGGAGTGTTGAAGTCTCCCAATATTATTGTGTGGGGTGTGATGTGTGCTTTGAGCTTTAGTAACATTTCTTTTATGAATGTGGGTGCCCTTGCATTTGGAGCATAGATGTTCAGAATTGAGAGTTCATCTTGGTAGATTTTTCCCTTGGCCAGTATAAAATGGCCTTCCTTATCCTTTTTGATAACTTTGAAAGTCGATTTTTATTCAATATTAGAATGACTACTCCAGCTATTTTCTTGGGATCATTTGCTTTGAAAATTGTTTTCCAGCCATTAACTCTGAGGTAGTGTCTGTCTTTGTCACTGAGGTATGTTTCCTGTATGCAGCAAAATGCTGGGTCCTGTATACGTATCCAGTCTGTTTGTCTATGTCTTTTTATCAGGGAATTGAGGCCTCTGATGTTAAGAGATATTAAGGAAAAGTGATTGTTACTCCCTGTCAGTTTTGTTGTTAGAGGTGGCATTATGTTTATATGCCTATCTTCTTTTGGATTTGTTTAAAGATTACATTCTCACTTTTTCTAGAATGTAGTTTCCCTCCTTGTATTGGTGTTTTCCAGCTATTATCTTTTGTAGGGCTGGATTTGTGGAAATATATTGTGTATGTTTGTTTTTGTCATGGAATGTCTTGTTTTCTTTGTCTATGATAATTGAGAGTTTTGCTGGGTATAGTAGTCTGGGATGGCATTGATGTTTTCTTAGGGTCTGTATGAGATCTGCCCAGGATCTTCAAGCTTTCATAGTTTCTGTTGAGAAGTCTGGTGTAATTTTGATATGTCATTTGACATTTTTTCCTTCACTTCTTTTAATATTCTTTCTTTGTTTTGCATATATGGTATTGTGATTATTATGTTACAGGTGGAATTTCTTTTCTGGTCCAGTCTATTTGGAGTTCTGTAGGCTTCTTGTATGTTCATGGGCATCTCTTTCTTTAGGTTAGGGAAGTTTTCTTCTATAATTTTGTTGAAGATATTTACTGGCCCTTTAAACTGGGAATCTTCATTCTCTTCTATACCTATTATCCTTAGGTTTCGTTTTCTCATTGTGTTCTGGATTTCTTGATGTTTTGGGTTAGGAGCTTTTTGCACTTTGTATTTTCTTTGACTGTTGTGTCAATGTTTTCTATGGTGTCTTCTGCCCTTAAAATTCTCTCTTCTATTGCATTTATGGCTCCTGATCTCTTTCCTAGGTTTTCTAACTCTAGGGTTGTCTCCCTTTGTCATTTCCTTATTGTTTCTTTTCTCATTTTTAGATCTTGGATGGTTTTGTTCATTTCCTTCACCTGTTTGACTGTGTTTTCCTGAAATTCTTCAAGGAAATTTTGTGTTTCTTCTTTAAGGCCTTCTACCAGTTTATTTGTGTTCTCCTTTATTTCTTTAAGGGAGTTATTTATGTACTTGAAGTCCTCTATCATCATCATGAGATGTGATTTTAGATCTGAGTCTCACTTTTCTGGTCTGATGGTGTATCCAGGACTTGCTATGGTGGGAGAATTGGATTCTGATTATACCAAGTAACCTTAGTTTCTGTTGCTTATGTTCTTACGCTTGCCTCCCACCATCTGATTATCTCTAGTGCCCTCTACTTGCCCTCACTATATCTGAACAGAGCCTGTCCTTCCTGTAATCCTGTTTGTGTCAGAACTCCTCAGAGTACAGTTGTCTTTGTGATCCTGTGATTCTGGGATCCTGTGATCCTGAGATTCTGGTTGTGCTACAGCATCTGGGATTTGAGCATCTTCTGGATGCTATGGGATTGGCTGCAGAGTTCATGCCAAAGGTTGAGGATATTTTTATTGTACAGGAAAACATCATTGCTACATTCATGTCCTGACACGTCAATATTAACCCATGTAGGCTTTTCTTTCTCATTGTGTGATACTTTGTTCAAGCAACTTTTCCACCAATACACTGAATGCGTCCTGTATGCCTGACAGTGTGCCAGGCACTAGGAATAGAATTGTGGTCTGTGATAGGTATGATCCTTTATCTCATTAAACTTTGGTCCTAGCAGATGTGACATAAAGATACAACATTACAACAAGGATGACCTAATCTTAACTTTGACTAGTTTTACAGAGAACAGGTAGAGTCTTTGTAAATAAGTGGGAGAAGTAAGACATGGGTCAGAACAAAGGACACTGATGAAGCTGAGGTAATGGGAAATGATGAGCCAGGAAAGAAGACTGCAAGGAAGGGCAGTGTGGACAGGAAATAGAATGATGTCTGGCTATCCTGATGTGAATGGAGGCAGTGACAAGATAGAGTAGAGTGGCTTTGTGAAATAGCTGTAAGATACTACAAGAAAATTGTCAATAGACAGCAATCCAGGAGCCCAGTGACACCCTAATCCTTTTTGTAAACAAAGTTTTGCTTAAACAGAGTCTTTTACATAATATCTATTGCTGTCACACTTTGATGGCAGAGATGTATAATTGCCACAGTGATCATAAAGCTCATAATTCCTAAGATATTTAAAGTTTTGTCCTAAACAGAAAAGTGAGCAGACTTCTACTACAGGTTTTCTTGGGTCTGCTCTCAAACTTCATCATGGACTCCACGAGAGGAAAGCAGGAAGGGACCTAGCCAGACCTGATTTGTAAGGAATTATTGCAGAGTAGGAGGATCAGATTAGAAAGAACTCTAAGAATTGAACTCAGGAGCTGGAAATTGAACTCAGGACCTCTGGAAGAGCAGTAAGTGCTCTTACCAGCTAAGCCAAATGGAAGGAGATGCCCTTGGTCCTGTGGAGGCTTGGTGCCTCAGGTGGAGCAGTGAGGCAGAAGTGGGTAGGTGGGTGGGGGAGTACCCTCACAGAGGCAAAGGGGAAACCAGGAAGGAGGATAACATTTGAAATGTAATAACCAATAAAAAGTAAGAATATTTAAAAAAGAAAAGAAATAAGTCTAGGTGGATAGGGAGCATCTAGCAGTATTTGAGCTCATTCAAGAAGTTAGTTCACGAGAGGAAATAGTGGATTTGGGATGTCTTTGGGGTTTGCACTGCACAGACTGATGGCTGGCAGGATATTGAAGGACAACTAGCATCTTCCTCTTCTCTTTGAGAACAAGATTGTGAATTCAATCTTGCATGGCTCTGATGGCTTCCACATAGCACAATTCTACAGGCCAAACACTTCAATAAAGACTGGTCCCATTTTGAAGCTCTTTGAACTGTATTGCTAAATTGCCCTCCAAAATGTTCCAATTTATATGTCTACCATGAGGTGCTGCAGCCATTCTGGGTTCAATAGGCAACAAATGGTCCTAAGTGGTTTTCTTTTCCAATATCCATTACCTCCAGATCAAGATGTTAATACTTGAAAACTCTTCCACACTTGAACGGAAATTTTTGTGATGCCAGCTTGTTTGTGTGTGTGAGTGTGTGTGTGTGTGTGTGTGTGTGTGTGTGTGTAGTGCAAGATTCCAAAATGTGGCAGACACCTGTTAGGAGCCTTTCTGTGTTGCACCTTTCCTTTGTGTGATAAAACTTAAAACTTGAGTCACATTTTATCTATAGTATATAGTGGCCAGGGTTCCAGGCCACATCTCTTCTGTCACCAGAGAGGATTTTGTTTTAAAAGGTGCATCCATTTCCTGCCGCACTTGACAACTTCTTCTCCAACCTTGTGGTTCCAGTGGCCACCCAGAAACAGACAAGCTAAAAAAAGCATTGGTCACAAGAAGTAGGTGTTTAGGCATCAGAAGCAGGTGTACTGAGGAAATCTTCAGTGACTGCAGTGCGGTGGAGAGAGGGGTCTGGCACTGGACCTCTTGAACCCCAGTTCCCTGTGTTGTGAATTGTCTTTCTTCTGAAGTCATATGACTGCTCTGATTTCACTTTCTGTAGACTGTGAGGTTTTAGTCCGCAGTTATTGAGAGTACCCACAAGCCTATGTGACAAGCCCAGCCCCTCACAATGAGAAGGTGTTAGATAAACAAAAATGACATTTACTAAAGAAACGGGGGAGTATCAAATTGAGGGAGGTATTTCTGTATGTCAGCTCCCTAAATATGCCTAGATCCTAAAGTTTCTTAATACACACACACACACACACACACACACACACACACACACAGAGAGAGAGAGAGAGAGAGAGAGAGAGAGAGAGAGAGAGAGAGAGAGAGAGAGAGAGAGAGACTAATGGCAGCTACTTATATGAGATTGAGGAAGGATGCCTTGGTAGGAAATGATGAATGCAGTTCATTTTCCAGTCTTTGCTTTAGGTGGCCAGCTCTCAAATGTACATTAGGATAACCCCATCCATTGTGCCTATAGAGGAGGGGCATTGTGCAGCTTGTCTCCTCCCTTACCCCCAGATCTTTCTTCCAGCTTATGGACCAAACACTGAAATTTCTATCATGTGTTAAGTACAAAAGGTTATTTCCAAGACACCCTTCTTAAACAACAGTTAACTTCATGGAGGAGGTACTGAACAGTAATACCAGCTCTGGAATCAGGAGACCTGGGAGAACATCCCAGATCTGCTATGCCCTAAGCTTATGTCACCCTGTGCTTAGTGCCTCTGTCCCTTTGTCCATGTGATGGAGCAACAGTGAAGTTGAGAGAGGAGAAATAAGGAAATGCCTGAGACATAGCTAACGGTCAGAATTAGGTATCATAGTGGCTGCTACTGGCCACTGAGAAAGGGTACGTGGACTATTGTGTGCCTGTGCATGTGCATGTGTGTCATCAGGGATACTTTTGAGATTCTCTTTCCCTAGCATGAAACATCATAAGGTCATAGTCTTGTTTTCTTCTGTAAAATACCTGCATTTAGCAGATGATATTACAAAGCTAAGAGCTGGTTTTGAGTAGCATGGCTGAATCAAGATGACCTGGAGGAACAAGGTCTATGAGCAGTCAGGGAGATTCAGTTGCCTAAGTGTTTGCATTGTATAAGGACCTGACTCTGATCCTAGAGCACAAGCTTTACAAAAACATCAGGTGTGTGTGTCAACCATTTGTAATCCCAGCCCTGGGAAGGCAGAACAAAGCAAAACCCTGTGGGTTGCTGGCAGCAGGTATAGTCTACTTGGCAAGTTCCAAGCCAGTAAAAGACCCTGATCCAACAAAACAAAGTGGGAGGCCAGCAAGATTGGTGAGTGGGTCAGTGGGTAAGAGCACTTACTGCCAAGCCTGAAGACTTGAGTTCAATACTCGAAATCAAATGGCGAAGGAAAAGAACCACCTCCTTCAAGCTGTCTTCTGACATACATACATGGGTCATGGTGCATGTGTGCACTTGGGTGAGCATGTACAACATACATGCACACACACACACATGCACAAACACATGCACACATGCACAAGCACATACAACAGTAGAAGACCAGAAACAGGGTTAAAACTGGAGATGTATCTCAGTATAGGGTACTTGCCAAGTACGTACAAGGCCCTGGATTCAACTCAGAGAGATAGATAGACTAGGATATAGTACATATACTCTCAAACATTTTTCCTTCCTCAAAAATAGGGTGGTGGGAGCCCTTCATGTCTACTAGTGTTCCTTCATCAAGGCTGTCTACTTCAGAGACCTCAAACCTTCTCTATATGGGGACAAATAGGATCGGGGCTTTGAAAGCCACACAAGGTCACACTGCAAGTTGAGAGGCTATGAGGAAGTTGTGCGGTGGCCCTTGTGGTGATGACTTGGCATTTCTAGATTTGAAATCATCTCTGAAACAACACAGGCAACTTCTTTGGATGACTGGTGCTAGTGAACAGTACAGCCAAGTCCATGTCTGGCTAACTGCCTGGCGACATGGAGAAAATGCCACAGCTGCTGTGTCTTGGGTACATTTCCATCTGCCAATTGTTCTCTGAGTTCCCAGTGGAAGTGAGTCAACAGTATGACAAAACCATCCATTTAACATCCTAATATAGATTTGAATGCAAAGGACTTTTTTGATATAATGTTTCATGCCCTCCCATCATCTATCTATAAGGATGACATCAAAACCAGAGGCCTGGAACAGAAGTCCCAGTTCTCCAGCCTGGGAGACCCAACGTTTATTTGTATTATTTAATAAGGAATTCATGTATGCCTTCTCTGAATCTAACATGGGACCAGAACAGAAAGGAAAATTCCAGAAGTAGTATAACAATCCAGGTGACCCAAAGTCTGTTTTGCCACACACACACACACACACGCACACACACACACACACACACACACACACACCCAAAACCACAAGCAAGAAAGCACAAAAAAACTAACCAGCTTTTCAGGATAGCAGTTGATCAAATGGTAGAGTTGAGTTTCAAATCTAAGAACAGACATTATTATTCATGATAGTTGTGTTCTAGAATATTACTGTAAGTCAGAATTAGCCAGTGTTGAACCATTGTCCCCCCACACACACCAAAAAAACACACACACACAGTGGCATTCATCTGAGATTCTGATACAAACTTTCATGAGCTGAACAGTGTGTACCTTAGGTCAGAAGAGTTTCTGTCTAAAGACAAGTTGAGTCATATGCATTATGGACTTACTGCCATCAAACTTAAAAGCAACAGCTCTATGAGTTGTGTCTAAATGAAGCCTCTCCGACTCACATCACAGCCTTCTTTGGTTTCCACCATTAGGCACTCTCCAGAGCGTTCAAGGGCCATTTGAAACAGGGACATCACTGACAAAAAAGTACACAAATGAGAAAAATATGGGGCATTAATAGGCTGAAAAAAGGAACATGTTCACAGTTTGAGAGCTGATGAGACATGTTCATGGCATGAGTGCTGGGCAAAAAAAAAAAAAAAAGAAAAGAAAAAAAAAGTCAAAGTATCATCCAATTGTCACACCTCTGGTAAGGATGTCCATACTGGGTAGCTCTGCTGTCTTAGAGTGGCTGTAAAGGTGTCATGAGTATTGATCCTTCAGTAATAGATCTGAGCAAGTAGGAAATGCACAGAATCCACCGATGATGAGGACATGCAGTGTTCTCCTTCCTCCTTCTCGTTCATTGTCATTGACAGCAGCCTATTAGGTGGTCTCCAGTAATCGCCTGGTCTTCCTTCCAGGGAAATGGCCATTCCCCTGTTTGAGGTGCTAGACTTATTTTTTTTTAATATAATATGGCTTAAGGTGCTAGGATATCAGTTTTAAGGCTGAGTTACAAAAGATCATAGTTCATCTCTCTGCCTGCCCTCTCCCCTGGTTCCTTCTTCTAGCTCTCTTTTTTGCTCTATGGGAAACTGGCTAACACAGTTTGAGCTTCTCTATAGAAATGCTAACAAAGGAATGAAGAGGTGATGGGAAAATGAGACCCTCTACACTACAGCAGCAACAAAAATTCTGCCAACAGCCTCTTGAGCAAGCAGAACCTCTCTCAGGCAAGGCTGCCACCCAGGTCCATTTGCCCATTATGACACTGTAAGAAGCCTTAGACCCAGAGGCAGGAAGTCAAACCAACACACAAATTCTTACCCCCAACAAAATGTAAAATAATGAATGAGTGATGTCTTAAGATGCTAAGTTGGGGTGCTTTGTAATAACATAAAAGATAAGCAATATAGTCACCTCCCAGTTCACTATATATGCATATTGTATGGCATTATGAGTGCTCCAATAGGTTTTATTGTCTTTAATCTTCATATTGACCTGATACATCGCTGCTGTTATTCCCATTGTATAGTTCATGCAACCATCTGCCAAGGTGTTTGGTAACTTGAAGGAAGTCACACAGCTGGGAGTAGATTCTGACTGCAAGTCTAATCAACTCCAAGAACTCAAGCCTTGCTAGATTTGCATAATACCATGGGCCCAAGAGGGAAATAATGACTTCCTGGTTTTTAGACCACTGATTCAGATGTTGCTTCAACCAATCCACAGGCAACAAAAAAAGTTGAGATGAAACTGAAAGAGACCAGAGATGACCACAGCAGTCTTCAGCATCTGCCACTGCGCCTTCCTAGTCAGCATTGCAGAAGAAGCCATTTGAGCTAGGGATTATGCCGGTGTCATTTCTCACAAAGTCATCCAATCTGGAATCTGATTTTATCTGTGAGTTTGGACTGCCATACCAAAAGGTAGGGCCCGAGGGGCTTAAACAAGAGAAAGTTACTTTCATGTCCTTCTGGAAAGTGTGAGATCAAGGTGCCAGCGAAGTCGCGTAGGGATGAGCCTCTTCTCTTCCAGGTTAGGAGATGGATGTGTTCATATGACATGCTTACATGACACCAGTGGAGGAGACTGTGTTCTGCAGTGTTTTCTTCCTCTTCTTATGAGGGTACCAGTTTCATCAGAGAATGGCAAGACACTTATGACCTTAGTCATTCCTCTAAAGGTCTATGTTAAAATAGCATCACGTCGGAGGTTAGGGCTTTGTGGAGATGTGAATGAGAAATGTCCCTCAAAGGCTCCTGTATTTGAACACCTGGTCCTTACTTGGTGATGCTGTCTGAGGGATGTTATGGAATCTTTGGGGGATGGTGTCTTGCTGGAGGAAGCATGTCATGGTTATGAACTTTGAGAGTTCCTAACATTGCCCTAACCTCAATTTACTCTCTCAGCTTTGTGTTTGCCATTAGATACAATCACTCAGCTCCCTGCTCCTGCCACCATGCCTGCTGTCATGTCTGCCACTTTCTGCCATGCCTCACCCTCTCCCACCCACCATGATGAACTCTTGTCACTCTGAAACCATAAATCAAAATAAACTCTTTCTTCCATAAGTTGTTTTTGGTTATAGTTTTTACAGCAGCAATAGTAAAATAACTGATACAGGCTTCTGCATGGGAATTGGGGAACAGGGTCAAAATTCAGTTCATAATAGAAGGCAACACCTCCTTTTTGCCTCTGTGCAAGGCTGTGCTGATATTAAGATCACCACTCTCAGTAGATTAGTCTGATACAAAATGCTAAAGTGGCTAAATTGATATCTAGGAGTCCTATTAATTCCTTTCATCTCTCTCTCCTTACATCCCTAACAGATACATGATACAACAGCCCCTGCATTGCAGGCCTAAGTTTAGGTTGTGTATGACATTTGTAAGTAGCCCAAACCAATCCAAGCTCCCCACTTCACAAAAGTCTAAAAAACTAAAATAATCTGCCCACAGTCACAGGGCTGGTAAGTGGCAGAACCAGGATCAGGTCTAAGGGGCTTCCATTCCCATGACCAGTAAATCCTCATTAAATCCTGGGTATGTGGGAGTTGTGGTGAAAGGTGTTGTCTTATTCAGCTTTGTGTTATCGTTACATAATATCGAGAATGATCAACTTATAAAGAGGAAAAGGTTATTTTGGCTTGTGATTCGGGAGTTCCAGTTCAAGACCGAGCAACATGTCGCTTTGGTCCTCACAACCAAAGTAGGAGTAGGACAATACACTCATCCCAGAATCCAGGAAAGAAAGCGAGAAGGGGACAGGTTGGTATCCCTTAATCTACTTCGAAGGGACATTCCTAGGAACCTGAGGGTCTCCCACAAGATCATAAAGGTTCTAGCAAATTTCAGTACTTCTGCTATGGGGACTAAGACCTTTTTGATGGGCACGAGATTAAAACAGAGCAGGTATAGTCTAAGTGTGCAGATATATGTGTATCCATGTGTGCATGTTTATGTTGGCCACACAGTGTCCCTGTCTTTCTATTTATTCAATTTCTTCTCTGATGTCCCCTTCAGGATAAAACTCCTTTGCAGCTCCCTGGGGTAGAAATTGTCCAACTTGTTCTAGAAAGAACAAATTGGCAAATACTTGAGAGTCTGTAGGCCAGATGGTCTGGGTCACAAATACCCAGCGTTGCCAATCTCATTTAAAAGTAGCCATACACAATGTGTAAACAAAGGGTGTGGCTCAGTGCTAGTGAGGTTTTATTTACAAACAGATGGTGGGCTGTATTTGACCGGAAGGGCTATGGTTTGTAGCAGCCTGGAAGCAGGATGTTCCCTTTGACCTTAACACCCTCAGGTTGACTTCTTCCTCCCCTTTCTTATCTCCTGTTGGCAAGTTCTCAGGCCCAGAGACCAGGAGTCCAGCCAGGTTCTGTCAGTGTCCCATTCTCCAATCTCTGGCCCTCAATGCCAACACCATTGCCAACCTGTCATTATCTCATGCTATGTCAATTACTCTACTGAATGCCCTAAAGTCCTGTCATGCTCAATCCCTTCAACAGCACCTAACATGGGCATTATTCCTCACCTGGCATGAGCTGACTGAGGTTTAACAAGCGAAGTAATTTAGCCAAGGTCACTCCTCAGTGACAGCTTTGGACCTCAATGGTCCCGTTCATATTTTTCAAGTTCTTTTTTTTTTTAATTAATTTATTTTTTACACTCCATATTCCATTCCCCCCATCCACCCTCCTACTGCTCCACAACCCACATCTCTTCCCCACACCCCTGTCTCCATGTGGATGCCCCCACTGCCTCTCCACCTGACCTCTAAACTCCATGGGGGCCTCCAGTCTCTTGAGGGTTAGGTACATCATCTCTGAATGAACATAGACCCAGCAGTCCTCTACTGTATGTGTGCTGGGGGCCTCATACCATCTGGTGTACATTGTCTGTTTGGTGCCAGTATTTGAGAGATCTCGGGGGACCAGATTAATTGAGACTGCTAGTCCTCCTACCTCCTTCACCCTTCTCCTCAGCTTCTTTCCACCTTCCCTAATTCAACAACAGGCATCAGCTGCTTCTGTCCATTGATTGGGTGCAAATATCTGCATCTGACTCTTTCAGCTGCTTGTTGGGTCTTTCAGAGGGCAATCATGATAGGTTCCTTTTTGTGAGTGTGCCATAGCCTCAGTAATAGTGTCAGGCCTTAATAAATTATCTAACCCCCAAGTAGATGGCTTTGAACTAACACAATGACCCCCAAAAAATTATTCAATAAAAACAACACAATAAAAAAGAAAAACAAGTTGAGCTCCTTAATCCAGCTGCAGACTTCGTTGTCTAGAGTCTTGGTCACCAGAGTGGGCTTAGACCCACATTCCTGGGCTTTTTCCTTTGTTTTAACATCACAGTCCCTGGAGAATCATCCTGGGAGCTAGATCATCCTGGATAATTGTGGCCCAAGTGGGCTAGCCTCAGTGGGAGGTGCTGCAGCTTCTGAAGTCCCATGCACACCCTTGTGACCGGACCTAGGAAGACAGGTGCTTGGCAAAGCCACCTCCAGGTTTGGAGTACTGCTGAATGACTCAGAATCACCCAGGCTCTAGCTGATTCTATGCTGATAACGACCTGACATTCCTCTTCTTAGAAAGCAAGCCTACTTTACTTGAAGTCCAGCCCCAGCAGGAGAGGACCTCTCATTTCTTTTCTTCTCGGTCTTTCCCAATCCCTGGCATGCCTATGCATACTGAGTGCATTTTATCAGAGCTCTTTAATATCTTCATGTGTGCATTTTGAAGCTCTACATGAGCACTTTCAATCATTCTTCCTACTAAAGATAAGTAAAGGCTGGCTCTACTGGCCACACGAATATGGAGGTTAATGCAAACTTTTGTACCAATTATTCTTTTCTGCCCAATGGTTTAGCCACTCCTGTCTCTGCCCCCAAGCAGCAGCATTTGAACCACAGCATGGGAGGCAATGAGAACTCTATTTTAGAAGGTGATCATATCCTTTCAGGTTGACAGCTTGCTTGCTTTTTGGTCAATCCCCAGTTGCCTGCCCCAGACCCATTCTTTCTACAAATGCCCCATTCTGCTAGTGAATGAGAAATGAATGCGCTATTGCAGGCTTACAGGTGCAATGCATCATCTGGAGAGTGGAACGGGCTCCTCAGCTTCAATTTCATGGACATGCTCAGAATGCTCAATTGCAGTCACTGGCTTTCTGCAGCCCAAATTTCCATCAGCTGAATATTGTTTACGTGGGGTAGGAGTGGGGGCAAGAAAATGAGTAAGGCCATGGAGTTTCCTGGGGATACTCATCCTAATCAAATATTTCAAGGTCCAGTGTTTCAAATCTCATTACAGTTTTGCTGTAAGAAGCAATTACGTGTGTGTGTGTGTGTGTGTGTGTGTGTGTGTGTGTGTGTGTGTAAAGCAAACTTGTTTATCTTATAATGTGTTAGAACAACTGAAAACACAGCTCGGAAAAGAATGAAAATAAAGATCAGAAAACCCTACCTGTGACACGGAATAACTCATGGCTGAGGTTATGTCAAATAATGACTTTACGCCATGGAAAAATCTCTGTACTTAGCACTTGGGCCAACTCTTAAGTTGGGCTTAATTCTTGTCTCAACCACGTAGCCTCTGCCTTCAGGAACATCCATATCCTTTCTAAATTTCCGCCTCCTGGCCTAAAATAAAAATTAGAGCATGTCCCTCACTAGGTTACATATTGTAACATAGAATCTGCAAAAACATATGCATGCCTAGCTCTATAGATTGAATGAAATTTTAACTTTTTATCCACCAGACTTCTTGCAAAACATGGTTGTGGAATGCCTTCTATGCACCTATAATTAGCTTTTACATACTGGAATAAAACCATGAGTGGACAGAGAAAGGAAAACCCAGTTGCTATTAAGCAGTGACAAGTGCTTTGGGGAAAATATCAAATGGAAGAACGTTTGGAATACTAGAGTCAGCAGCATGGCTGTTCCTGGCTACCTGCTGAGCTGTGTGCAGATTGTAGCCTGGACATAAGGTCAGATAGTGGGAACCTTTGCAGCCTGTAATGGCTAAAAAAAGAGGAAGAGGCATGAACAGATTAGCACTGACCTAATGGTATGAAAGCAGATGTAGTTGGGGGCAAGAAGCAAATAGGTTTAGTCCCAAGAGCACATGGAATTCTGGGGACCTGTTTTCATCCTAGCTGCTGGTAGAAGCTGGAACAGAGGTAGGTGTGTGGACTGGGTTCATTCACTTTTGCTATAAATGGCCTCCTACCCTGGGATCTATAGATGAATTTAAAGGTGTTTCTACAATTCCTCACTTTTATGCAAATTTGCATATGTATGTGCAGGGGAGCCCAAAAGTTGCATTGCTCCCTCTAAGCCAAGGAATCATGCACCAAACAGGGTTAGGATTCCATGTCTCACTGATTTCCAAGACAGTGACCAGAGAGGGCAGTGCCAACTTCTTCCTGTTACCCTCACATATGAGGAGCACTTTCTTGTACCTTCTAAGTGGTGTTGCTGACGTCAGAGTCTCCTAGACTACAAGGCTTACCTCAATTGATGGGCTGTCAGTACTTGATCTGAGAGAAAGTGTGATATTTCAGCTATGGCCTGGCTGGCTCACTAACTGTTCTCAGATATTACCTGGCTGCAAAGGAAGAACAAGAGTACCACACACTAGGAACTAGGCATTTAGCTTAAAGAGGATTCTTCTTGATGTGCTCTGTTCAATGATGTTCCCCCATGCATTCCTTTCTTCTGCAAACTGTACCATAGAGCTAATCTCAAGCTATGGAAGGATGGAGCAGAAAACAAAGCCCACAGAGAGTCCATAAGACACATGACTAGAGGTGACAGATTCCAGCACTAGAGACTTAGGGAGCAGAAATCCTGGTTCTCCTTCCACCAGGCTGAGCTTGAAATATGTGTCTGATGGTAAAGAGTTGATCAGAGATGATAGCTGGAAGCTCTTTCCCATATGAACACTTCAGATATATCAAGTTTGCTTTCCTATCAGCCAAATAAACAGGGATGAATGGAAAGTAAATGTTAAACTGCATAAAGAGTTTAAAGATAATTAAATATAGATGAGTGGCCATGGGGTCTACACTGCCTACCCTCTCCATAGATTTAGGAGGCCGATTTTGGTTCATGATTGCTGCCTCCTTCGGGTCTTCTGACCTTGGAGGAGAGAGGAAATTGAGTTGTGTTCAGCATAGAGAGTGAAAAAGCCAGTGGCTGAGAATGTGTGTGTCCACTGAGACACACAGCTTAATTTGTGGGAGGCTCATTGTTTAGACTGGGAGGTCTAAGGTCTTTAGTGAGTCACATTCACTCCCTACATGTATTATAATGAGCAAAGACCCAAGAGATACTATCTTTCCAAATGACTCATGTTTATTATAAAATTACTCAACATAACAGGATTATTCAATATAAAATTAACTAATCTTGTTAAACCGTACTTCCTTATTAAGTGAGATACAGTACTATGTAGGTTTATACACACTCTTTGAGGGGAGTAAAGGCCACAATGCCCCAGACTTTGCACAGGAGTTCTGGATATTTAGACCCAGTGCTAGGAATTGAGTCTGGGATGAAATTCAGAGCTTCCAGTTGGAGGCCAAACCCTTGAGCACTGGGAAACAGATGTAAGTGTCATGAAACAGTGGGAGTCCAGGTTCTCACACTCCATCAAACACAGTATAGTATTTGTTATATGCTATAGGGCTAGTATTTGCTGACTCTGCATTTCTCTCCTATACTGTTTCTACAACATACTACTGTGATATTTGAGTCTGACACTAGTTGGGGCAGTGGATTGGTACAGAAAGCTGTTAAGTGCTGTGGAGTCAAAATTCACCATGTTGCCTACTGGTCAAAAACCTGGGCAATGAGGACTCCAGGCATAGTGTTTTGTGGCTGTTGTGCTAATGTTTTATTTGTTAGTTGCTTTCCAGTGTATTTTATAAGAATGTAATTGCACAAGACGGTGATGATTTTTCATCACGTGGATCTGTTTGGACAATTTTAGCAAATATTTTAAACTGGATAATGTGTATAAGATAAACTTTATTATTTATAATTTGGTAGGCAGAACAGTTTAATTCAAAGTATTGGTGTATTCAGTGTCTCATTCCTCATCAGTGGCCCTTCTGTGTGCCATCACATAGGGGGAGGACAAGTCAGCTTCTATAATTTATTGATATATAAATATATATATGTATACACACACACATACATACACACACACACACACACACACACACATATATATATATGTAGAGAGAGAGAGAGGGAGACAGACAGACAGACAGAGTCACATGTTACCTAGACTGGTCTTAAACTCATTATGTAGCAGAGAATGACCTTGAACTTTTTATCTTCCTACCTCCAAGTCCAAGGAGCTAGTATTACAGATGTACAGCACACGTGATTTATGCAGCACAGGGTATAGATAGGGCCAAGGACTTTGTGCATTCCCAGCAAGAGCTCTACTGACTGAGCTACATCTCCAGTCCCATTCTGGAACTTCTTTTATAGGGGTGCCAAACCCATTTACAACAGCAAAGCTCATAGGCCCAGTCACATCCCCAAGTAAGTCCCCACTGTATAAAACCCTTATTACTTTGATGGTTAGGTTTCCTGTGGGTCATATGAGGCTGTGAACATTGGAAAGAAACAATAGAGGGGAGAATTTGTTTTGTTTTGTTTTTCCCACCTTAAAAATAAAAAAGGTTGGTCATTTTCTCCCTTCACTTCTTTGTTTCTAGATGAGAAAACACACAGCTCATGGTCATTCTCAAACCAGTGCATCCAGGATGAAGATCCATGGATTCTAATCCTTGTCCAGCATACTATTCCCCAAGCTACTGCCCCATGCCAGACTTTGAAGTATGTCATCTTAGGGTAAAGCAATGGTTGGCTGTTGCATCTGTCTTTTCCCCTCCCAACAGAGGGGACTTTCATTTGTTTTCATTTTCTTCTTCCCTGCTGTCCGCTGGACATGACTTTCACAAGTACTGTAAGTGTGAATTGCCTGTGGTTACATCTCCTGGTTGGAATCTATGGCAGTCAATACTTTCCCAGGACGGCATCCCTCAGCAAGACTGGAGTCAATAAGTGTTGAGAAGGCAATCAGCAAGTGCCCATTAGCTCTCTGGTCTTTGTTTAGAGCTGCAAGCTTTCACAAAGCAGCATGATTAATTATTTCTGTAGCAAGGGGGTAGATACCCTTCCCAAAGTTGCTAAAGCAAAAGGAGATACATTAGACCTAGAACACAAGAACGAGTATCAAGTGATGGGGAATGAAAGGGCCACAGGTGCATCTTGGGAAAACCAGAGGCCAGCAGCCCTTCAGTAGTATTGGTGCTCTGTTTAGTTCTCATGCCCACATGTCCCTGCATATTGGCTTCATCCTTCACAAAGTAAGAAAATGCTCGCCGCTGTACAGAAATGAACACAGTGGAAGATACTTCCTGATGTATGACTGCAAATGGGCAGGGGTTAATGGATGGTCTATATAGAGTAGCCTTATGGGGAGAGTGACATTTTGTCAAGGTCTACTCTGGAAACTGGACTGGATGCCTGTGATGAGTAATCGTCACTGTCAACTTGATCAGATTTAGAAACACTTCTCTGGGTATGTTCATAGAAGTGTTTCCTGAAAGGTTTAACTGAAAATGGAAAACCTCACTCTGCATATGGTTGGCACGATGCCAGTAAGCTGGGGTCTCAGACTAAATAAAAAGGAGAAAGTGAGCTGGGAACCAGAGTTAATGTCTCTGTCACTTCCTGATTGCACATGTAATGTGACTAGCTGTCACACATTCCTGGTGCCCCGCCTTCCTCACAATAATGAACAGTGCCTTCAAACCATGAGCCAAAATAAACCTTTCTTCATTTAGCAGTATTATTAAGGTATCCCATCTTAGCAACAAGAAGAGTAACTGATACAGAATCTTTGGCGCAGATTCATGATGCTAAGAAAATGGAAAGAGTGGACATGTACAAGAGAGAGAATTAATTTCAAGTCACCAGATCCAAGAATGGGAAAGGAAGGTGTTCTCAGTGTAGGGAGAGAGGTCTGTCTTAGACAAGCAGGGTATGCTTCCCATTTGAACAGGATTGGAAGAAGCCTGGCACCAAATGGATTCTTCTGAAGCAATATTGGGCTTGTTTCTCTGTAGGCTCGATTGGCCCACAGGCAGCAGCCCAACCTCTACTTTTAAACTGTGCTTCTCCAAGGACTGACTTCCATAGTCTCATCCCATCCACAAGATTATGGGGAAAGTCCTACAAAGTAGGACTCAGCCCAGGTTGCTGCTGCTGGGTCCATGTTGAAAGAGTACCATCTCCACTTTCATCTACATGGTGGTTGATTGGTCCATTGACAGGCACTTGAAATAAGTCAAACTACCAGAGAATTTGCATACTCTGTGCTAAGCCAGGAGCAGCCTGAATCCTCAAATTACTCATAGCTGTTTGCCCTGTCATCTCTACCTCTTGCTTACAAAAGTTGATGACCACATGGGTTAAAGACAGAGTCTTCAAAAGAGGACTATTCAGATACCAGCCCCAAGTCCCAGGGAGACCCCACACAAGTAAATACTGATTACAAATTAAGAAGGTCTCATAGGCTCTTCAGAGTTAACAATTTGTTACGCTTTCAGAATTCTCTGGAAGGGCTACATTGTTCATCATCACAGTTTAATTATAACAGATAGACCTGAAGAGCAGCTAAACAGAAGATTTACATAGAAAGGACAATATTTTTTCTGTTTTGTTTTTGGTTTAGATTTGTTTGCTTGTTTGGTTGCTTGCTTATAGTCCAGCAGAAGCCAATCAGGGGAACTGAAGACAGACACCTAAAGGTAGGAACTGAAGTAGAGAACACTTGCTTGCTTGTACATGAGGAAGGATGTTGATTCCTGGCTTGCTCCTGACGTTCAGGTTAAGCTACTTGCCAGGACCACTTGCCCAGGGACTGTACTGCCTTTAGTAAGCTGAATTTTCTCACTTCAATCGATAATCAAAAAGATGCCCTTGAGTTACATCATCAGACTTGACTACAGGTCAAAGTGATAGACGCATGTCCTCAATTGTGACTCCCTCTTCCCAGATGAGTCTAGATTTGTGTAAAGTTGACACAACCCTCTCTTCATGGAATCCAGGCATACTGCTTTCCCAGCACATCCATGCATCCACTAACCAGCAAACTCTGAACTCTCAAGCAGAGCAGGTTTTTCTTTTCTTTCTAGTCTGCTATTATGTAGATATCATTAGTTAAATCATTGGTTTTGTGACTGAACTCTATCTCCAGTTCCTCTTTTCTCTGAAGCCTTAGCTATCTGGTTCAAAGTTCACGTACATCTCTGATGATATACATGGTCTTTAGGGTGATCAGCTACTACCCTAAAACTACCTGGAAGCTACCATGAGTTATTTAAGTAGAATAATAAAGACATTTCATCACTCAGGAAACTCTAAGTTTCTAGAAGCCATGTTCCAGAAATTGGGGCAAAGACTATATATTTCCTTTATTATACCATACACATACATATGGTTGAATCACAAATTTATATCTCAGTTCGTGTCTCTCCTGAAATCTAGACTCTCAGATCTAACTGCCATTTGGATATCATTTTCAGGAGTTAGTGCCAATCTGTCAACATCCAGAAATAAACTCCTATTCCCTACCCCACAATTCTCTCCCTCCAAAATATGCTTTTTTCTGTACCTTTCTTTTAATAAATGCCATCACATTACCATCTACCCAGCTAACTGAACCTAAGACCCAGCTTCACAATTGTCTATGAACCACTTCCTCCTCTTTGAACATAGCTCCTCATTTCATGCCTTCCTTCCTGCTACTGATGAAGTCCTGCTTAATTCACTGGGCAGTAAACCTTTGCTGATCTCCCAGGATTACTTAAATGACCCGTACTTCCATAAGTACGGTGCTCATCATGCAGAGTGGTAATTTCCTGCTTTTCTCACATACTCACTAGCTTGGTGAGGAGATTAATTGCATCTGTCTTACTTACTTATCCTTGTGCCTGGCACATAGAACTCAATATCTTTATCCAGAATGCATGGCTACAGTGCTTTGAAAACAGAGCATTTCAAAATGAGGCCCTCCCTCCCGTGATGGTTTTCTCTTCTATTGTTGTATCAATTTTCTTACAGAAGATGCCCCAGTGTATCATCTCATCCTGAGAATGAAGGAATTCATTTTATTTATTTATTTTAGTTCTTTTGAGACAGGATCTTTCTTTGTAGCCTAGGCTGTCTTCAAACTCATGATTCTCTTGCTTCAGCCTCCCAAAGGGTCTGATTACAGGAATGGGTTTCCACACCGGGACTGAGGTTTAAATCATTTATTGAATGTACCTCAACAGTACCTGACTTTTGTATTCATTCATGCATTCATTGAGAGAGTGCTTATTGGTCATCTAGTGACAAACAGTGATATCCTCTCTAGGCCTAAGGATAGAAACCTAGTCACAGCTTACTAGAAGAGTCCAAAGTGCAATGGGTCCTATAAAAGGCAATGACTAATGTACCATAAAAAATCATTGTTGTGCTATATTAGATTATTGTTTCCAACCCTTTATTCCTTTGAATGAAGCATTGTATGCCCATAACTTCTGACACATATTTTCTGGTGTTGGTTGCAATTGTGAAGAATATATACATCTGCATTCCCTCATTTGGGGTTAACTATGTGACTCATTTTGGCAAAGGAAGGAAGGAAGGAAGGGAGGAAGGAATGAAGGAATGAAGGAAGGAAGGAAGAAAGGAAGGAAGGCAGGGAGGGGGAAAGGAAGTGACAAGGCACCAGATCTTTACAAAACCTGAAGAGCACAGGAGGCTTCTGTCAGTCATTTAAAACTGTTGCCCTTAACCACATGTATGTCCTAGGTAATTACTAATCATTGAATGTGAACCCTAGAATAAAGAAATGTAGAGGAGACAAAGTACAAATTAGATTCTAACCTAGCACAGTGAATCAAGCCAATTCTTAGACAACTTACATGCCCAAGGACATGAAAAGAGTCATAATTTGGATATGAATTATCCTCAAATGGCTCACGGGTTGAAATCCTGATATACAGTGGTGTTCAAAGGAGACTGGATCTCAAGGGCTCTGATCTCATTAATGGTTTTGTCCATTGATAGATTTATAGCTGAATGGCGTTGGAGTGGAAACTACCAGAAGAAGGGCTTGGGAGGAGGAAGTAAGTCACCAGAGACATGTCCTTAAGGATAGAATGTGCCCTGAGCCTCTCTGTCCAGGGGGATGTGCCTCTCATAAGCCCACAGTGATGGTGCCAAGGGCCCGAGGCCCAAGGGCTAAGTGCTCTGAAATCCTGAGACAAATGCATCTTTCCTGCTTAAAGCTGGGTTTTGTGGTAGTTTGATTATGTGGCAGATAGCTAACAAAGAGCTGTGATTAGTAATCTTTGTTGTCAGCTTGACTAGATCTGGAATCAATTAGGATACAAGCCACCAGAACTTTTGTTAAGGACTTTCTGATCAAATTATTTGAAAGGAGAAGATCTGTTCTAAATATTAGTGCTACCTTCTGGTGGCAGTGCAAATAAAGGGTCAGGAAAAAGAAAACTTTGCTTTTTGCCTGCTTGCCTTCACTCTTGCTGGCAAGCTCACCTACTTTGGTAATGTTCCATTCTTTTCCTTATGTTAGAACCAGCTTCCTCAGGCTTCCAAAATAGACTGCAGATCAACAGCACTCAAGGAATCCTCAAGGCCTCAGTGCCGGATTGGAATTGCTGAGATATCCAGAATAATGGCCTGGGCAAACTCCCAGATTTTGTTCTCTCCAGTGAGAGACAGCCATTGTTTGACTACTGAGACATTATAGTGTAAGGCAACCCTAATAAAGCCCCCTTTACAATATATATCCATCCCCTGCTTGGCATTTTCACAGCTGAATTCTGTGATGACACAGAGCTCCCTCCAACTACGTTGGCTCAGTAAGAGACATGGAAAAGGCTGTAGGATGTGGTTATTCGTCAGGGCATCATTCCCCCAGTTCTCTCTGCTGGTTGCAAACAATTAAGTAACAAATCAATATAAGGGGATCAATGTCTTATTCTATACACTGTGGGACTTAGCATCAGACCTGGACAAAGGAGGCGGGGGAACAGAGCTGCCTAACAAGATCTGTCCTATGCATGGCTGAGAATATACCCATGTTTACAGGTATTTCTGTTAATGTGAGTTTTCACAATGTAAGCTAGATAGAGTGGCAGGAACCAATTAGGGCACTGTTCTAACTTGAGATGGTGGGTTTTTTTTCTCAGCCTCAGTGGAAATGGCACCACCAAATGAAAAACTTTGCTCTCACACAACAGAGAGGCATAGCTTTTGCCTTGGCTTCTCTGTAGGATTTGCCAGTTGTTGGCCAGTGTTACTTGTAAATGATGCAAGTCTTTTTTCATTTAGCCCTGAGAATGAGAAGTCAAAGGATCACATTTTATGCCTGACACTCACCGGTCTGGGCAGAGGTAGTAGCTTAGTGGCTCAGGCACTTCCTGAGAAGAACTGAGGACAGGAGTTTAGATCCCTAGAAGACAGAAAAACTGCGTGTTTTTCTATATTCCCAGCACTCCTCTGTGGAGATAGGGAGTAAACAGAAGAATCCCCAGGAACTTTTGGGCCAGCTAGCCTGAAATACTCCAGGCAAAACAACCAGGAAAGCATGTTTCAAATAACATGGAAAATCACATGTATCCTGGGACACAGATTGCCAGCTCTCACCCAAATATCCGCACAGAGACATTCATCATACACACACAAGCGCACACACACACACAGACAGACACACACAGAGAGAGAGAGAGACAGAGAGAGAAAGAGAGAAAGAGAGAAAGAGAGAGACAGAGACAGGGATAGAGACACAGAGAGAGAATGAGAGAGATACCAAGGCCAGAAAGGCATAGTCATGAGGAATGATTAAGAGAAAGCACCAGAAATTGGATTTCTTTGACTTAGAATTTGAATCCACATTCCATAAAGTATATTATAAGGCGGGGGCAGTTAAGGTCTCAGCCTCAGTTTCTTTGTTTATAAAATGAAGATAGTAATAGGATTTATCTCTGAAGGTTAATGAGGAGTCAATGACATAATTGTGCAAGGCCTTTGCTGATAAGCGATAGAAGTTATTGCAGGCTGAGTTGGTTAGCATAGCTGTTTTTGGGAAAGCAGCTGTTCATTATAGGAAGACAGCCTGTGTCATGGCATTTGCAATGACCTTTTTACCATTGAAAAAAATACCCCAGAACCTGAATTGTGATTAATTTATGTGCCATATTTATGAATTTACATGCTAAGCTTTCTCCACTTTGGATCTTTGAGAGGAATGAGGGTCAGTGACACAGAAAATTTGGACTTACCGCACTTCCTGAGCCTGCATTTGGTTGAGATCAAACAGACAGGCCTCCCTGGTAATGAAGCTCGGGCAGGTCTCCAGGCTACCTTCTGGTGCTCATGGATTCCCCACCCCCACCCCACATACCACAGGAGAGCAACAACAACTGTGCTGGGGGCAGCCAGGGGAATGTTCTTCCAGGAAATTTGCCAGGAAGATAAAGAGAACATTCTAGAAGCCAATATGCTGCTCAAATGGCAGGTCACTTCATTCTTAAATCTCCTCATTTCCTGATTGGTGACAGAGGACACCAGGGTAGACAGCCTTGAGTTGGTGGGAAATGTGGCTGCCAAGCAGAATTAATTCTCTTCACAAGCTGCAAGTTGACATTGGTAAAGACAGTTCTGTTTTATGAGAAAGAACATGTTCCAAGCCTTATTCAGCCAGTTACCTCAGATGATTCTGGAGTGTGTGTGTGTGTGTGTGTGTGTGCGTGTGTGTGTGTGTGTGTGCATTTGCACATACCCATGTTCATGTGTGCAGGCTCCTATGCAGGCAGATCTTGTTTGAAAGGAACAAGCAATTATAACTTCCAAATTATATGAATCTGTCATTTGAAATACATCTCCAGTTCTTCCTAAGAGACAAAGAATAATTTTCCCACCTACAGGCCTTCTGTTTCCTAAGTCTTTTGATTTTACCCCAGACATTTCAGAAGGCATTGAACTCAGAAATGAGTTTAGGCAAGTTTGCAAATTTGTTTACTGCACGGCAAGGATTAGAACTTGACTTCCAGTCAAATTATACATCCACACTCTTGAGCCCATGTGGAGAAGGACCTGTTAGCAACCTGTGTGGTTGTAAAGCAAATATCAATGGAGCACATGAAAACTGAAAGAAGAGTCACTTAGCAAAATCCCACTTTATATTTCTAAAAGAAGATATAAGACATTTCATTTTAAAAACTAGGATTCAGGATATTGGTCATTATGCAATAAATAAATAAATTAATTAATTAACTAATAAAGTGATGAGGAAAAAAATATACCCTTCCAGCACACATTGTGGGGAATTGGAGAGAGAGAGAGAGAGAGAGAGAGAGAGAGAGAGAGAGAGAGAGAGAGAAGGAATATGACCTCAGATACAGATTCATGAATGTGTGTCAGATGTCCTCAAAGAGTGACATCAATCCCTGTAACCTGCCAAGGTGGCGGAGGGCTTCTCTACCTATCAGTTTGAAATCAGTATGTTATAGCATGGGGCCCTTGCTCTGTGGCCTAGTCAAATGTAGTGAGTGGTCTTGTACAGTCTGTGGACCTGCCCTGAGGGATAACTAGAAATTCACTGTATGCTCTCTAGCTGGGAATGGCGAGGGGCTGTTTGGCCTACTCTTCAAGGAGACACCACTGAATGGCAGATGGTAATAAATCCCTGCTCCCTCCCTCTCTCCTTCTTCCTCCATCTCCTCCTTCCTTTCATATTTTGAGGCAGTCTTGCTCTTAGCCCAAACTGGTCTTGAACTCACAGGAATCCTCTTGCCTCAGGTGCCAAGTGCTAGGATTTTAGACATGTACCACTATGTGACTGAAGTTTCTTTATATATTTCTGCCTAATTGTATTTGTTACAACTAGCAGGAAATACTTTTTTAAATGCTTACAAAGGAAAACAAACTATTTTATATGCGAAAGTAGAATCAGTCATAGAGGAAGAGCTAGGAAAGAATCTCAGGGGGTGGGGAGGGAGACCTGAGTGGAGGCAGGCAGAGTTCCAGGAGCAGGGGTGTGTGGCTTCTGGATCTCCTCATCCTCACCAGGCATTTTACTAAGGTATCATTTATATACAGTAAAATACACACATTTTGGAAATCATATATATTTTAGATCAATTACAAAACCATAAAGCCATCACTCCAGTCAAGTCACAGGCTACAGATATATATATATATATATATAT
>NW_022196911.1:39297163-39306079 GCF_008632895.1 Mastomys coucha | reverse complement strand
ATATATATATATATATATATATATGTTCTTTTTGTTATTTCTTTGGGGTTTGTTTTGGTTTGGCTTTTTGAGACAGGGTTTCTCTGCGTAGTCCTGGCTGTCCTTGAACTCACAGCCTCTGCTTCCCAAGCCCTGGGATTAAAGGCTCCCATGCTATGGTCATAAACAACTACAGTTCATGGCTTCTGCTGAGCAGCACAGCACAGGAGGAATGAGTAACACTATCAGGTCTTTCATCCCTGGACATTCCAATTACTTTTTTCTTTGGAGCTAAGATAAATAAATGTACTATAAATATTCCTTCATTTTAAAGTGTTTATTACTTTTTAACAATATGAATAATTGAAAGAGACCAAAAGCATTAGGTCTTCCTAGAACTAGAGTTTTGGTGACTGGGAGCTAACTAATGCCAGGGTTGAGAACCAACTCAGGTCCTCGGCAAGAGCTGTACATGCTATTCAATGCTGTGTCATCTCTTGAGCCCCTAAGAAATGTTTTTAATTTATGCATAGCATCTGGGTCTGATTGAGGATATATGCCTTGTGTGTGAGAGTAACTGTGGAGGCCACAAAAGGATGTTGAAACTCCTGGAGCTGGAGTCGCAGGTGGTAGAAAACTACAAGATGCAGGTACTAGGAACTGAACCTGGGTTCTCTGCAAGACCTGCAATTGTTCTTAGCCACTGAGAGATCCCTTCAGGCCCTCCCCCAACACACGTCATGTATTTTCAGCTCCATCTTACATTTGAGGTAAAAAATGCAAATGCTGAGTTGTAGCCGGGGCACATTGTAACTTTGCTGGAAGTGGGCAGGTGTTTGCAATGTTTCCTGTTTTACCAGCACAGGGCTGATGACCGTGCAGGTAGTACGATCCACACTGCACAGTGTCAGCCTTTTTAGTTTGAGAATTATAGCTCACTGTGTTTATATTTCTTCGATGACTAACATAATTGGTTATCTCTTGGGGTGCTTATGCATCATTCAAAAATCACAGATATTTCTTTTGTAAAATGCTTAAGTCTTTTTGCATTAGAAAGTTATGTTTTTAGAGGAGCAATCACAGGGCCTTGTGTGTGAATTTGATAGCTACTGTGGGGAAAAGTGTCAGTTTTCTTTGATAATATGAGTCTTGGTGGGTGACCACATGCCAGGGCAGACTCTACTCCTAAGATGAGCTGGACAACATACAAACTGGACCCAACACAGAAAGAAAAAAATGGAAAAAAAAAACGTCAAATCTGGATGGGAAGAGGATAGAAAGGGTGCTTATGGGAGGAGCTAGGGTAGAAATATTCAGTGTACAATATGAAAATTTCAAAGAATTAATAAAAACATTGTTAATAGTATTTTTAATGAAATGGAGAGATGTCTGCATTTAGGAGCACTTGATCTTGCAGAGGGCCCCGGGTTCGATTCCCAATACCCACATGGTGGCTCACAGTTCTAGGTTATTCCAAAGCCTTCTCACTTCAGTAGGCACTGTATGTATGCAGTTCATATACATATATTCAGACAATGCATTTGTACACACAACACAAAAATAAGTAAATAAAAATTTAAAAAATATTTGTAACATTTAAAGCAAGTTCCTTTCTGAAATATCATCAAGCAAATAATCTTGACTATTGTATGGTTTTATTTCCCTTGACCATCTTTTTTGTTTGTTTGCTTTTGAGACAGGGTTTCTCTGTGTAGTCCTGGCTGTCCTGGAACTTTCTCTGTAGACCAGGCTGATCTTAAATCTCAGAGATCCAATTGCTTCTGCCTCCCAGGTGTTGGGATTAAAGATGTGCCCAGCTCAAACACAAATTGAACTGTAGACTGTATAAAAGACCAGTTAGAGATTGTAGTGCTTCCGATGAGATGTCTGCCACAGTCTTGGACATTTGAACAATTGGTTTCAATTGATGGAGCTATTTGGGAGATTGTGGCTTTGTTGGAGGAAGAGTGACATTGGAGGTGGGCTCTGAGAGTTAAAAGATTCAGAACATTTCTGGATCTCACTCCCAGTTTTATGCTTGTGGATTAAGATGTGAGCCCTTGGCTTCCTGTCCATCCAACCATCCATCATGCTTGTCACCTGCTGCCTTTCTTCCACTATCATGAGCTTTAACCCTCTGTGAACCATAAGCTTAAAAAAACCACATTCTTCTATAAATTGCTTTCATCATGGTGCTTTATTACAGCAGTAGAAAGTAGCTACTAGTGATATGGAAGTAGATCATAATTTCTCCAGAGCTTGCCTACCCTTTCATCTGAGGTGTGTATTCTATTAGCAATAGGCTCAGCAATTTTCTCAGCCACTGAATGGAATGATGCTCCATTGCCTGTGGTGGTAATGTCCATGTATCTGGTTCAAGTGTCTTGGGGTGGGAGGAGTCCTTTTTAGATGTGCTTGGGGCCTAAACATCATTGAGACCATGAGCTCTCCCTCTGCTTTCTAGACCTTGGTCAGACCTTCTGGTTATTCCACTTATGACATGTGATTCCATGAAGAAGAACTATGGAGTAGAGAGACCCAACAGACTCCAATCTATCCCAACAGCCTAGGCCTAGCTGACTTCTCTTATTCTCACAGAGTTCTCCAGCTAGCAGCATGCTTGCCTCTTGTTCAGATCCATTTCTTCTAGAGATCAATATAGTTTCCATCCATCTGCCCACACTCAAGAAAGGCCTACTGTGCCTGGGGTTACGCTCAGTGTTAAACATTTACCTCGTTCCTCTTGAGATGTCAACCGACTCAGAGTTTTGTTTGTCTGTCTGTGCCACCTTAAGTGACTATAATAATGAGAAATGGGTTTCTATTTAGTTTGGACATTTTTGATGCTGTCAGGATGGTAATTCTCCTGATCTGGCTCATAACAAGGCTCTTGAGTCTGGTTTTGTTGAGTGAGATGATTAATTCCTCCAGCAACTTGTTCTACTTAAAAAGGTGATTGATGATTATCATATTATAATGTGTGTGAGGGTACTTCCTCTCATCTGCGGTGCCCAAAGCCAGCTCACTCAAGAGTCTAGCAAGATTTTACTTTCCTGATTCCTTGGAGCAGTAAGATAGAGAGGAAATGGAAGGCCCAACTGATAAATGATGCGGAAGACTAGTTAATATTCATGATGCAAGAGATTGTAGATTGTCTCTTGACACTCAGCTTGGTCCTTTACATACATTAGTTATTCTTGAATAACTTGGACATTTATATTGAGGCAGAAAAAAATTGCAGGGAGGGAGTAAGTTTGAATTTCAGGATTGAAATCCTAGCCAGAAAATACACAAAATGAGTAAAAGCCTTTCTGAGGAAGTGAGAGGGGAACGGGAGTGTTAAAGTGTTGGAGTTGGAGGTAAATTTGCTGATGATTTGGTGTATGGCCAGAACCAGAAAACATGGCGTCTGGACCCTTGTGTCAGCCACCTGCTTGGATATTTGCTTCTGGTTCTCTGTTCAACAGTGAAAGCCTTAGACATCCCTAGGGTGGGAATAACAAGCCAAGGACAACTTCATACATCCTACCACCCTGAGTTGTTTTACAACCAATTCAGTTAGGTTCTCTGGTCCCTTTCCTGGGAAAGGAAATAATGATTTTACACAGCAGTGACCTAAGGTGAAGAGCTGGCTTTCATCCTAGGAAGGCAGCTTGACCATAACCAATGGACTTACGTGAGAGACACATTTTACTCTGTGGGACATTTTGAATGATGCTCCCCTTAAAGTTACGGTGATGCCTACCTGATCTTGCCACTCAGCCCTGATTTCCAAGCTACACAGTGTCACTAACTGCCATATGGTTTTCTCTTCTGCTTCCTTCACTGCTGCCCCTACTTCACCTTCATTTTCTCTTCTTCCTCCACCCTCTAGTCCCTTTTTCCTAGCTTCTCTTGATCAGGTTTCTTTATCTCTTCCTTATTTCTCTATTTGTTTTTGTTGGTTTTGTTGATATTCCTAACTTGGGGTGATTGGTGGTATATTGTCATTACCCTATTAGGCTTCAAATCCCCCTATATGGTCAGAGCCCTTTCAGGGATGGTAATGTTGATGAGAATGGTAAAGATGGTGATGATGGTGATGATGATAATGATGATGATTGATAGAGCTGATAGCATACAGGTAATCTTGCTTTGTAGGCTTTGATTTTATATAGTCTGCATATATAACTCGCTCATTCTAGCCTAAGAAAGCCTCTGTTAAACAGAAATTACTTTCACTCTCATTACTCATTCTCATTTTTACAAATGTGAAAGCTTAGGCAATGAGCATCTAAGTAACTTGCTCAAGGTCATTCACTCAATTAATAGTTGAGCCATAGGAAAATGCAGCTAGCCATGCTGCTGAAGTGCTGCTGAGAATAATCACTCACTTAATCCTTTTAATTCTTATCCTGTGAAATGGTGTGTCAGGTGGTTTTGATTGTCATCTTTATAACACCTAGAGTCACCTGGGAGGAGGTAATCTTACTTCAGGATGATCTACTACGTTAGGTTACTCTGTGCGAATATCTGTGGGGGATTGTCTTGATTGTTAATTGATCTAGCCCACTGTGGGTGGCACCTTTCCTTAGGCAGAAGGTCCAGTGGGAAAATAGGTAAGTAGAAGCAAGCAGTGAGGATGAGTTCATTTATCTCTGCTCTTGATTGTGTATATTTTATGACTATCTGCTTGAGTTCCTGCCTTGACTTCCCCTCAATGATAGCCTATGACTTGAAATTGTAAACCAAATAAGTCCTTTCCTCCCCTAAGTTACTTCTGATCAGGATGTTTTATCAAAGCAATAGAAAACAGACCAGAATGAAGAGTTAGAAAAGATGCAATTCTTAGTGCTGTGGAATTGAAGAAACATAGACCAGAACTGTCCAAAAACACTCCAAAATGACACTAAATCATATATTAGCCCATAGCTCCTAAATTCCTATAAGCTTATCCTACCCAAAATGCTTGTGTGTCTTGTTAAGTAATCTTTCAAAATTCCTCCACTGACAAGATTTTAGAAGGAAAGGTGTGTGGGGGGAGTGTGTGTGTGTCTCAGAATACACTAGTTACAAACTCAAAAATATACTATAGGAGGGCAAATCTGAAAAAATAAAACATATACCCAATGAAAGGGGCATTGGAGACCAGGAGCTAAAGGTGGCTCTTCTGCTTACTACATTAAAAAACAAAAGCACCTCCAATTTATGACTTAGAGGCAGCAATAATAAAATATCCCTCATGTATATTGTAAGTGGATAGATTATGAAAGTAGAGGTGATGGCAGTAGATTATAGAACATTTGAATGAAAGCCCCCCTTTTCTCCATTCATCCTCGCCCCCTACCGTGGGTGTGTGTGTGTGTGTGTGTGTGTGTGCGTGTATAAAAGCAGATGGCTCAGAACAATCTTTTCTTATCTTTATTATACACTTTGGGATGCAGGTAACAGAAAATCTAACACTCACTAGAACTCTATACCCATAGATATGATTACTTTTTTAAGCAAAATTAATTACTTATTTTATATATTTACTTCCAAAATGGTTGCTCTTCCTCCTCATTCCTTCTTGAAGAGTTCTTATCCCATTCCCTTCCCTCCCTAAGATAGTGCCCATCTGGTACCCCTCCTCCTTTGAGCATCAAGTCTCTACAGGATTAGGTGCATTCTCTTCCTCTGAGGCCAGACAAGGAAGTCCTCTGTTAATATGTGCTGGGACCTCAGACCAGCCCATGTATGTTCTTTGGTTGGTGGTTTAGTCTCTCAGAGGTCTCAGGGGTTCAGGTTTAGTTGACACTGTTGGTCTTCCTATAGGGTTGCAATCCTCTTCTGTTCCTTTCCCTAATTCTTCCATAGGGGTCCCTGACCTCAAACCAATGTTGGCTGTAAGGAGTTTGAGTCTGTTTCAGTATGCTGCTTGTAGAGACTCTCAGAAGACAGCCATGCTAGGCTCCTCTCTGTAAGTACAACATTGCATCAGTAAGTGTTAGGGTTTGTCACGGGCCCATGGGATGGATCCCAAGGCGGTCAGACTTTCCTTCAGTCTCTACTCCATTTTTGTCCCTGCATTTCTTTCAGACAAGAAAAATTTTTGGTGGACAGAACCCCTATGAAAAATTGAGAACTAATGTAGTAGAAGTAGGTGGGGTCTTAGGGTTGAGGTTAAGTCATGATGGATGCATCCTCATAAATCAAATAGGTAACTTATAAAAAGGCTCAGGATGCTAGTTAGGCTTTTGTCCTTATGAGGAGCCAGCAAGATGACACTGCCAAGAGTGAGTCTTCTCTAAAAAGTGAAATGTAAACTTTTCAGTCTTCAGGACCCAGAGAAATAAATTCTTCTTGTTTACAGATTACTCACTCTCAAGTATTTTACCATAGCACAAATAAGCTAAGAATAACTCAACATAGCCATCAGAACCCAGGCCTTTCCACACTGTTTTTAACACTTATGTTTTCCTTCCTCATCCTGGAGGTCTCGTGAACACAAAGTAGCTGGCTCAACTGCAGATCATCACATTTTCTTTTAACCACTTACAAAGACATGGAAACAAATGTAGACATGTTTGGGAAACTATCTTGTATGTGCTTCTCTCTCTCTCTCTCTCTCTCTCTCTCTCTCTCTCTCTCTCTCTTTCCTCCCTCCTCTCTTTTCTTCTTCTTCCTTCTTTTTCTTCTTTCGTTTGTTTTTAAAGACAGAATCTCTCTATGTAGGCCAGGTTGGCTTTATGTTCACAGTCCTCTTGCCTCATCCTCTTAACTGCTGGGGCTGCAGGTGTGTGCTGCAGCGTATCAGGCTCTCCCTCTTTCTTTTCTTAGACCAGAACTCAAGCACACGGATACTTATGATCCCAGGGAAGGTTAGAAAAGTACCTGACAGAAATATGCTAAGTTTCTCGTGATAGATAGCAGATAGAAACTTCATCATCTCTTAGGGTTGTACACTGAGGAACCCAAACAAAATCAGAGTTCTCTCAGTGGCATATTGTAAGCATGGTAATTTACTTAAAATACTTCACTGTAAGTGGTGTACATGTATATATGTAAGCTAACAGTAATCAACACTGCACTCTGCGAGTGAGTGCTTAATTAGGATTTCAAGAGGTCTTAGCTGAATCAATACTTTGAGTTAGTTAATTAGCATATGAAATGCTAGAAACCTTTTTTTTTAAATTGGAGAAATTAGTTGTATTTAAGATCAGCCAGGAATGGGGGAGCAGACACCACCCCTTGTGTGTAAGATAGAGAAAAAAATAAGCATGTTTGACTGTCAATAACAAAGCCAGAAGTGTTCTAACCCACTGGCCCTGTATCCTATCATTTTGTGGAGCTGCCCAGTGATAAAGCTTTTCCTCCTGTAAAGGAGTCCATTTTTGACTGAGCTAATTCTGCAACAGCTTGTCAGGGAAAGGAACATACAAAGAGGAGCTGTGTAGGTTTCATCAAGATAGAAGTCACTGCATATTTACAAGGATAGAGACACAATCCTCTGAAGGGTGTGAGGAACTGTTGCTGTTATGTCCTTGCATCCACCTGGACATCCTTCTGCTTTGTTATCTCGGCTTCTTTATCTATCGTTGTCTATTACCACCTAAGAAAATTTCATAGAAGGTCACGGTTTCTATGTTTGGGAATCTAGGTGCGGTTTAGCTAGGTTGGTTGTAAGTGGGGGTTAGTTTGGTTTTTATTTCCCCAAATTGTTTTCCTTATGTTCTACTGGACTGAGGCCCTCGGTTCTTGCTATTGGCAGATAGAACCATTCTCAGTAAAGACTAGGGTTACAGCCTTATACAAAAGCTACATTAACATACAGCATTGGTTTAAAGCAAGTGACAGATCCTGGCTACTTTCAAGGGGAAATTTACATGAGGTATGAATACCAGTGGTTGGAGACCATCTTAGTGTTGAATAACCACAACCTCTAACCTCAAGTCCATATGTATCTCTCATAGATGTGAGTAGGCTTTGCCAAAACAGCTTTAGACTAAAGTGATTGTTGAGCAAATGTGACATTCTAGCATTGAATGAACAAAGCCACATGGTGTAATTCCACTATGAAGAATTGCTGTCTCTTCTCTTACTTTGCCCTGTTGATATAAAAAGACAACTCTCACCTCAAAGGAAATAAGAGACAATTTACTCTGGGGTCCAATTTGACTAACCACAGCCCAGGAAACAAAGAGCTAGGTTACCCCCACTGTGCTTGTTGAGATGAAAATGACTCCCATAGGCTCATATATTTGGATACTTGATTCCTAGTTGATAGAACTGTTTGGAAAGGATTGGGAGGTGTACCCTTTCTGGAGAAGGTGTGAGCTTAGAGGTCTCAAAAACCCACACGATTTATAGTTAGCTCTCTCTGTATGCCTGATGCTTGTGGATCCAGTGTAAGCCTTCAGCTACTACTCCAGCACCATGTCTGTCTGCCTGCTGCCATGTTCCCCACTAAGATTGTCATGGACTCTAACCCTCTGGAAATGTGAACCCCAATAAACTCTTTCTTCATTAAGGTAACTTGGTCATGGTATTTTAAAAAAGCAATGGAAAATAAAGACACCCAGGTTCCATGTTCCAGTGTGAAAGCAGTTCCATGGGGTTTTTATAGTAACAGAACAAAGGAAATGATAAATCAAAGCACTTTTAAAATATGTTGGTGGAAACATTAAGTTACAACTGACAGAGGGATTTCTACTGCAGGACTCTGATTCCTAGCCCTTCTGTTGATAGAGAGTAAGCCTCTGTAAAGTTAACACATTTCAAAGGTTTTTTTTTCTTAATATGTTTATCAGGATGTTAAGTCCAGTACAGAAGTACCTTTCCCACTTCTGTACCCCTTCATCTCTTAGGGGCTGAAGATTTCACCAAAGAACTTTTATCATTTTCTTTTTTTAAAAAACTTTTATTGCATTATGATGAGGAAAGTTACATGATTTCAATTTATCTGAATTTGTTAACATT
>NW_022196911.1:39285644-39293241 GCF_008632895.1 Mastomys coucha | reverse complement strand
TAACAGCGGAAGTAGGCGCCATCTTGCCATGGCGAATGCCTCTCAAGATTCACGGCTCCCAACATAACTCCAAACATATTAACTGTATACTTAAAAATAATACATCAGTACTAGTATTTTCTTTAATGAACATGAATATATAAAGTCTTTTTGTTTGTTTTGTATTTAGTAGAGTTTAAAATCTTGGCTCTTACTGTGGTACAAGCCCAAAATAAGAACAATCTTTAGACATTGGATTTCATTGTAATAAGGCTGTACTTCAATGACCCTCACATTCCCACAGGATTTTACCTCCATCATAGCTAAGCTGAGAGTTGACAGTTCTGCTGTGCCAAGGAATGAATTGTAGGCATGATTTTTGGATATAGACTTCCTGCTATGGTCAAAGCTATTTCACTTGAGTGACTTTATTCTCAGCCCACAGAGAACAGGTTACATTCATTTAAGAAATGGTGTAGGTATTAAGATGGTCTATCCATAAAGTCATTCACCAACTCTGTCAATGAACAATGGTTCTGCTTGGAGGGTGGCACAGACATTAGGTGAGGGTAAGAATTTGGTTCATTAGCTGTGATAATTTGGAAAAGCATTCATCTCAGAGAAAGTAACTTATAAAGTCCTCTTCTTCAAACTTGATACAAGAGTTGCAAATGTCAAACAAAGCATTCAGTTTCACTTTGTTGTTCTCTTACAAGCCACATCCCTAGTTAATCGTCTATGTTTCTTTTGGGTATATAAATAACCCAAGAACTTTTAATTAGGCTATAAGAGCATTCTAAATTCTACATAGTCACTGAAGTTTCTGTCAGTTGACCAGCCCATGTAGACAGTTTCTTGCCAAGAATTCTTATTTGTAATCCCAAACCTGCAGTGTCAACTTAGACTGTACTAATATTCTAAAGGGGCCAAGCATGGACTCAGTCAAGGGGAGAGCTGAGGAAAGGAGACTTCGGAGCACGCAGACCTGCATAGAACGTGGGCTCAATGCTAAACCTTGGCATTTCATAGGCATTAGGTGGGATCCTTACAAAAGATTCATGAGAAAATGTTTCCATTAGCTCAGTTTTCCAAAGGAATAAATTTAAAGTAACTTGCCTAGAATATTAGAGTCAGGATTTGACGTGGGGTTTACTTATCACCAACCCTTGCACTTGACACTGGTTTAAAGAAAGCACAGTTGCCTGCACAATGGAGGTAACAAGCAAGCAGAACCCTATTCACAATCAGAAGTACTGGGTTCAAGTATTGCTCAGTCAGTCATAGGATGTGTAACTTAGATGTTCTTAGCTGGACTCTTCGGACCTCATTGTTTTCATTTGTTATGGAGAAATTATAAACAACACTGTTCGCTACATGCAAGCAAAATGAACCTTGATTGACCCTGGCATAAAATCAAAATGAATCATAAGATATATAATGACAAAACTTAATCGAAGTGCACTGAAAAGGACAACTTATAAAAACAAAACAACTTAATAAATTGCACTTTGCAGGAATTGAGAATTTTTGCATTTTCAAAGAAATGCTGTTAAGAAAATGAAAAGAGAAAGCCAGAATTTGGGGGAAATAATTGCAAGTTATATATCTGATAAAGAAACTACATGCAGATGCTATGGAAAGAGCCTTAACCTACTAATGTTGCAAAGAACTCAGAAAGGTACAAAAGATGGGGACAGACCACTGCCAAAAGAGGTGGGGAAACATGCACATAAGTGGGAGTTATGAGTCATCATTGGAAATGCAAACCCAAACCACAGTAAGGCATCACTACAATTGCACCAATGCCATCCTTCATGTCTTTGTACCTGCACCGTGACCCTTTAAGTAAAAATTTCCCTTTTCTGTTTTACAGCTAAGGAGATGTACTTGGCTTTATTGGATGATGAAGATTATACAGCTAAGATGTGGACATCAGACTTCAAACCTAGCAGTCTGATTCCAGCATCCAAATGTCCATGATGACCCTACTAAGCCATTCTTATGTTGGATCTGTGAAGGTAAAGGTGTGTTGACCTATACTCTGGTGGACCTCCTTGACACATGGTAGGTTTCCAAATGCTTGTTGGATGAAAGCCAGCCACTGTCAGCCCTTTTTCATGCCCATACTGAGGTTTTATTTTGGGGCATGCATCATAATCACCAGAGGTTTAGAATGACTCATTCATGACACCTTTTATTTGATATCAGAAAATTTTACAGGTCTTGGGCAGGTCTACCATCTACTTTTCCATTACTTCTTTTCTTTCTCCATTCACTTCTTTCTTTGCTTCTTTTTCTTCTCTCTGATGGGTTCCTGGAGCTTTACCTCACCTTGTCCATTGTGAGAATGCACATAAGCAGTCTGACCTCCAGGAGGAGCTAGTTTTGCCAACCAGGATTGCCCAGACTCCAGGACCCTCCCCTGCCATGGCCCACCCCAAGTGGCTTCTGCCAGTAGCTTCTCCAAGGGAAGCTATTGGCCCATTGGAGAGTTCTCTGCTCTCTCTGTCTAAAGATGCTTCTTCCAAGGAGAAAGCCCCGAACATCTAAGAACAGAGCCTGTGGAGGAGGGAGGCACCAAGCACAGGTGGCTCATTGGGGCCTGCTTTCTCCAGGCTGAGAGAAGAGGCGGGTGGGCAAGTTTGCCTCCATCCTTCTGCTGAGGAGGATGGAGCCGCTATTGCCTTCCACTCTTGGATCAACACTGAGCCCGCCTAGTCTGCCAGGCCATATGGTCTGCAGAGAGGCAGAGTCATCCCAGGCTCTGGCAGATGGAAGGAGCTATGCTGAAAATGACAGAGTCTAGCAACTGGAGAGGTAGTGGCTGACAGACTAGAACCCAGGGAGAAGGCTAGAGGGAAATGAAAAGGACAGGAGATAAAGCAAAGAAATATCTTCCAGGAGAGGAGGAGAGAAGAGACATTTGTCCTGGAAAGAGAATAGTGAGGACCCCTGGATGAAGCCATGCTCTCTGTGTGCGCAGGATATTCTTGGCAATCGCACAGGATATTTTGCCACATCTGTGTGCTACCTACATTAGTTTATATTTATTTTCTCTACAGACCTTTGAAAATCATTAATTAGTTTATTTAAGAAGTGATGTCTTTTTCATTGCCACATGTGGAAATTTTGTCATAGCTAGATGGTTACTATAAACATAAATAAAGGAAAAACAAAATAGCATATTACATCCTAAGTAGATGCTACTATCTGAAGACTCTGGACGCGAGCCTATGCTTTCATTAACAAACAGAATGTGTGCTTTAAAGACTGACCATCATGAAACCAGGTTTAAAAACAGAATGATTTTTTTCCTCACTGTGTGATTCAGCATTGCTTAAAGTAATATGAATCATTAGTACCAGCTTTGTGGGAAACAAGTAAGAATAAACAATACACCAGAGGTCAAGAGACAGGGCCACCATCTCTTCTTCCTCTTGGCCAAGTTTTTTTTTTTTTTTTATGATGAATTTTGATTTTTCTCATCTGTTGGAAGACATGGAGTGGAGAAGCCTAAGAAATAACAAATTGTTTCTAGTTCTACATTACAGATTAAGATTTTTGAAGCTGCATTCCAGTTTACTGAGAAGGGATGCCATGATAGATTAGTGATGTCTGCTGCAGGTGGAAAACTGGGAACGATGAGATGCATGATGACCATGTGCCACTGCTAGATGAGAAAACCTCTAGGGTATCCTGATTCTGACGGCCCACGATTTCACAACTTACATACTCGTCCAACAGCATGTTTGGCTTGCTTATTGATGTCACTATATGAAAAAAGGATAATCTTTGTAATAGTCAAGCAATCCAGTTGAGACTAAGAAATATTTATTGTAATTGTAATTGTAATTGGCCAAATTGTAATAACACCTGATTTGGAAATAAAAAGATTGGTAATAAGCTTTAGTCCCCTATCTTAGTTACTTTTCCTGATTCAGTGGTTCAAACTATCCTGAGAAAAGCAACTTCAGGGAGAAAGGACTAACTTTGTTCTATAGTTGAGGTTACAGTTTATTGTGGTAGGGATGTTGCATAGACAAGAGCTGATTTCATCATATCCACAACCAAAAACGACAGAGTTGTGAACATACTGCAACTCAGTCCTCTTCCCTCATCCATACAGTCCAGGATCCCAGCTAGAGAATAGTGCCATACACCAGTGAGTGAGTCTCCCCACCTCAATTTATGCAGTAGAGGTAATCCCATTAGGCATCCAGCCGCCTATCTCACAGCTAGCTTATATTCTTTTGGTTTGATGATCTGCACTAAACACCACAATTCCTATTCTGAAAGGGCTCACTGCTTTCCACAATGTGGGAACCAGACAGTTAATGGTACTCACATAACCAGTTTTAAAGATGTATTATGGTAGCTCATTCACAGGGTCTCTGCAGTAATATATCCTGACCTGGAAGTTCTCAGGGTACTTTGAAATGGAATGCTATAGGATGAATTGTGTTCCTCAAAAAGTGAAGTTGCACTTCAGACTCCCATCACATGTCAATAATAAAATAAATAAAATATCATTTGGAGACTGGCACTTTGCAGATTGTTGTGCTGTGATGGCTAATGGTGGTTGTCAATTTGACTGCATTTGGAATTAATGGAAATGCACACTGTTGTCACTTCCACGAGAAACTTTCTTGACCAGACTACTTCAAGAGGAAAACCCACACTAAATGCTAGTGGCGCCTTCTAGTGGCAGTGTAGATATAAAGGGTCGTGGGGGGAAATGTTGGGTTTTGCCCGTTTGACTCCCATTCTTGCTGGCAAGTTCATCTGTCCAGTTACACAGTATCCTCCACTGATACTAAAGCCAGCTTCTTTGAGTTTCTAACATACACCGAAGGCCAACAACACTACAAGCATCTCCCAGGCCTTCTAAGGCAGGATGGAACTGATAAGACGTCTGTTTAGTGGACTGAACATCTCCTAGATGTTTGGCTTCTCCAGTGAGACAACCATTGCTGGTGCTATTATAAGTCGTATGTCAACTGACACAAGCTTCAGTCATCTGAGAGGAGGGAACCTCTATTCAGAAAATGTTTCCATAAGGTGGACTACAGGAGGCTGTAGAGCATTTTCTTAGTTGGTGATTGATATGGGAGGGCCCTTCCCTTTGTGGGTGGTATCACCCCAGGTTGGGGGTCCTGGGTTCTATAAGAAAGCAGGCTGAGCAAGCCATGGGGAACATGCCAGTAAGCAGCATTCCTCTATGGCCTCTGCCTCCATGTTCCAGCCCTGCTTAAGCTCCTGAGCTAACATCTTTCAATGATTAAAGATGATGCGGGTGTGTATGCCAAATATATCCTTTGCTCTCCAAGTTGTTTTTTTGTCATGGTATTTTATCAATAGTAACCCTAACTAAGATAGTTGAACTACTGGGACTATATAATGTAAGTTAATCTAATAAATTCCACCATTTCTCTATGTCTATATTCATTCATTCTATCAGTTGTATGTGTGTGAGTGAGTGTGCGTGTGTGTGTGCATGTGTGTTTGTGTTTTGAATCATGACCCTCCCCAGACTAAATATGTTTGATCATTAACTTCCAGTTGTGGTAAGTATACACAAAGATAATTAAACTGAGTATATTGGGATAAGCCCTGAATTGATGATATCCCAGCACCCTTATAGAAGAGAAATTTCAATAGAGACAGACATGTATGCAGAAAAAGTGAATGAGGAGGAAGAGAGAGAGAGAGAGAGAGAGAGAGAGAGAGAAAGAGAGAGTGAGAGAGAGACAGAGAGCACCTTAAGCCAAGGGGAAGCCTGCAGCACATCCTCTTTCATGGTCTTTGGGAGCCTTTGGGAGGAAGTAGCCATACTGATGGGTTAAGTGAGAACTTACGGTCTCCAGAGCTACATACAAATCAGTCTTTGCTGTTTAAGTCACTCAACACATAGAGCATTGTTATGGCAGCCTTTGAAAACTAGTACACAGATGTGATTCAGCCAAATTGAAGTCAGAGTGAGGTTGGGCATGAGCTGGTTCAAGGACAACTCTCTTTTTAAAAAGAAGATACTTGGAAACATCAGGACTCACAAGAGGACAATAAAATGAGTACCAAACGGAGGATTCCCAGCATCTACTAAAAGCCATGAGAAAGGTATGTTACTAGTTCTCCATTAGAGGCTTCTAGAAGAAACCAGCCTTGTTACCTCCAGAATATTGAGAGAATACAACTTATGTCAAGGAACCACTTCATGGTTGTCATTGTGGCGGCTCTAGGCACTGGTGACACTGGTACAACTGACAGCAATCACACCTAACAGCATCAGGATGGGGCCTGTGCCAGGGAGACAAAGTCAAGAAAAGAACTGAGACTTATCGGTGAGTTTCACTTTAAAACACCAGAGCAGGCAGTCCACCCTCCCCCACATTGAGAAGTTGGGTGGAGATATGAACCTTCGGCATGAAAGTGACTCTTCTGTCCTCAAGAGAGACATACACTCCAAACAAGATTTGCATATTCAAGCTCCTATTTTCCCCGGCAAGTTTATTGAAGTGTAACATATATGGAAATCAGAAATATACAGCTCAATTAGTATTCACAAAATTAAATCACCTACCTAACCCAGACCTACAGAAGCTGAACTTTACAGTCACTGAGACTGCTTTATGTTGCTCTTTCTGGTGTTAACCTCCTCATCTCCCAAAGGGATACCCATTCTCTGCCCTCCAACAGACTTACCTGCATTGTTTGAAGCCTCATACTAATGGAGCTGGGCCAAATATACTATTTTGTGTCTGACATTTTTTGCTCAACAGGCTAGTGAGCTGCTCCCATGTCCCCCATGTTTCTATGTGTAGCTGTAGTTTACTCTGTTTTGTGGCTACAGTGTTTCATTTAGTGAATGAACCAAGATCTAGGTAAGTATATTATTCTAAGCAGACAGATGGAATGTTCAGAGTTTGGGGTCATTGTATGTAGTCCTGACAGGACTTGTACACACAGATGATCATGACATCTGGGGACCACAAGACTTTGCAAGGCTTTTCTCTAGTCACTTCCTGCTTTAGGTAGCCCAGTGTCCTCTTCCAAAGGAATTTGGGAAATTGGGGACAGCTGTGTTTCTATCATTGTAGCATATTGGAATTGAAATGTCTTTTAATACAATCCATCTCATTTCTGATCTTACAGACGAGAACATGAATTTACAGAAGTCTTCTAGACAGAGAGTACTCACTGAGGACCTAATTGTAAGTTCAGTGTGTCTTCTGCATCCCTGGTCCATTTCTCCACTGTAACTTCTGAGCATTACTACTAGACTCTACAGTGGAGACTGTGCTATGAGGGGTATAATAAATGCATACTGGCCAATGTCTACACTGCAAACCCACCCTATAGCCTGGCCCTTTGGTTGCCAAAGACAATCTGAGCCAAGGATTTCTAGGTAGAGTGTGTAAGCAAATTCCCTAGCCTTGCTGTCTGCCTGAGGCTTGAGATGAGATTGTGTTTCAAAGCATCCTGAAGTTTCCCTAATCCTAATTTCTCATCAGCCTTGGCATCTGTCCTCAAATTCTGTGTCCTAGTTTTTATACAGAGCCATGGTATTACATTGGAGTGAACTGAAGGGATATTCTCTTTCCCTCTCCCTCCCTCCCTCCCT
>NW_022196911.1:39272861-39285634 GCF_008632895.1 Mastomys coucha | reverse complement strand
CCTTTCTCCCTTTCTCCCTCCCCTCCCTCTCTACTCCCTTCCTCTTCTCTCTTTCTATCTCCCTCTCTTTCTCTTTTTTTCTCTCCAAGATTTCACTATGTAGTCCAAGATGTCTTTGGACTCATCGTCCTCCTGTCTCATCTCCTGGATGCTGGGTGTTATAGGTTTGCACTCTCATCTCTAGCTCCTATTGGGTGTATTATGGCAATAAATATATTTAGTTACTCTTTCTTATGTGATAAAATAATATTAATGAGTCCCTTCTACATGATATGTATTATTTAATGTTCATAACAGCCCATGTGTCCTGTATGATTTAGTTTTTAAACTTTTTTATTAGATATTTTCTTTACTTACATGTCATATGAAATCTCCTTTCCCATTTTCCCCTCTGAAAAAAAGAAAAAAAACCTATTACCTCCACTCTCTCCCTGCTCACCAACCCACCCTCTCCTGCTTCCTGGCCCTGGGGCATAGAACCTTCACAGGGGCAAGGGCCTCTCCTACCCTTAATGACTAACTAGCCCATCCTCTGCTATACATATGCTGTTGGAACCATTAGTCCCACCATGTGTACTCTTTGGTTGGTGGTTTAGTCCATGGGAGCTCTGAGGGTACTAGTTAGTTCATATTGTTCTTCACCCTAAGGGGCTGAAAGCCCTTCAGCTCCTTGGGTCCTTTCTCTAGCTCCTTCTTTGGGGACCCTGTGCTCAGTACAATGGATGGCTGTGAGCCTTTACTTCTGTATTAGTCGGGTACTGTTAGAGCCTCTCAGGAGACAGCTATATCAGGCTCCTGTCAGCCAGCACTTGCTGGCATCCATAATACTGTCTGGATTTGATGGTTGAATATGGGAAGGGTTTCCAGGTGGAACACTCTCTGTATTGTCCTTCCTTCAGTCTCTACTCCATAGTTTGTCTCTGCAACTCCTTCCATGGGTATTTTGTTCCTCATTTTAAGAAGGAATGAAGTATCCACACTTTGGTCTAACTTCTCCTTGAGTTTCGTGTGGTTTCTGGATTGTAGTTTGTGTATTCAGATCTTCTGGGCTAATATCCACTTATCAGATAAAGCATACCATGTGTGTTCTTTTGTGATTGGGTTACTTCACTCAGGATTATATTCTCCAGATCCATCCATTTCCCTAAGAATTTCATAAATTCATTGTTTTTAATAGGTGAGTAGTACTCCATTGTGAAGATGTACCACATTTTCTGTATCCATTCCTCTGTTGAGGGACATCTGGGTTGTTTCCAGTTTCTGGCTATTATAAATAAAGCTGCTATGACATATTAGAGCATGTGTCCTTATTACATATTAGAGCATCTTCTGGGTATAAGCCCAGGAGTGGTATAGCTGGGTCCTCTGGTAGTACTATGTCCAATTTCCTGAGGAACCACCAAACTGATTTCCAGAGTGGTTGACAAACTTGCAATCCCACCAGCAATGAAGGAGTGTTCCTCTTTCTCCACAACCTCTCCAGCATATGCTGTCACCTGAGTTTTTGATCTTAGCCATTCTTATTGGTATGAGGTAGAATCTTAGAGTTGTTTTGATTTGCATTTCCCTGATGACTAAGGATGTTGAACATTTTGTAGGTGCTTCTCAGCCATTCCGTATTAGTCAGTTGAGAATTCTTTGCTTAGCTCTGTACTGTATTTTTTAATAGGATTATTTGGTTCTCTGTAGTCTAACTTCTTGAGTTCTTTGTATATATTGGATATCAGCCCTCAATAAGATATAGGATTGCTAAAGATCTTTTCCCAATTTGTTAGTTGCTGTTTTGTCTTATTGACAGTGTCTTTTGCCTTACAGAAGCTTTGTAATTTTATGAGGTCCCATTTGTCGATTCTTGATCTTAGAGCATAAGCTATTGGTATTCTGTTCGTGAAATTTTCCCCTGTGCCCATGTGCTCAAGGCTATTCCCAACTTTCTTTTCTGTTAGTTTCAGTGTATCTGGTTTTATGTGGAGTTCCTTGATCCACTTGGACTTGAGCTTTGTACAAGGAAATGAGAATGGATCAATTTTCATTCTCCTACATGCTAACTGCCAGTTGAGCCAGCACCATTTGTTGAAAATGCTGTCTTTTTTCCACTGGATGGTTTTAGCTCTTTTGTCAAAGATCAAGTGACCATAGGTGCGTGGGTTCATTTCTGGGTCTTCAATTCTCTTCCATTGATCCATCTGCCTGTCACTATACCAATACCATGTAGTTTTTATCACAATTACTCTGTCGTACAACTTAAGGCCCAGGATGACGATTCCATCAGAGGTTCTTTTATTGTTGAGAATAGTTTTCATTATCCTAGGTTTTTTTGTTACTCCAGATGAATTTGCAAATTGCTCTTTTTAAGTCTGTGAAGAATTGAGTTGGAATTTTGATGGGGATTACATTGAATCTGTAGATTGCTTTCTGCAAGATGGTCATTTTTACTATATTAATCCTGCCAATCTATGAGCATGAGAGATCTTTTCGTCTTCTGAGATCATCTTCGACCTCCTTCTTCAGAGACTTGAAATTTTTGTCATACATATCTTTTACTTGCTTAGTTAGAGTCACATCGAGGTATTTTATATTATTTGTGACTATTGTGAAGGGTGTTGTTTCCATAATTTCTTTTTCAGCCTGTTTATTCTTTGTGTAGAGGAAAGCTACTGATTTGCTTGAGTTAATTTTATATCCAGCTACTTTTCTGAAGTTGTTTAAAAGGTTTAGGAGCTCTCTGGTGAAATTTTTGGGGTCACTTAAGTATACTATCATATCATCAGCAAATAGTGATAATTTGACTTCTTCCTTTCCAATTTGTATCCCTTTGATCTCCTTTTGTTGTCTAATTGCTCTGGCTAGGACTTTAAGTACAATATTGAATAGGTAGGGAGAGAGTGGGCAGCCTGGTCTAGTCCCTGATTTTAGTGGGATTGTGTCAAGTTTCTCTCAATTTAGTTTGATGTTGGCTACTGGTTTGCCATATATTGCTTTTACTATGTTTACATATGGGCCTTAAATTCCTGATCTTTCCTAGACATTTATCATGAAGGGATGCTGGATTTTATCAAATGCTTTCTCAGCATCTCATGAGATGATCATATAGTTTTTTTCTTTGCATTTGTTTATATAGTGAATTACATTGATGGATTTCTGTATATTCAACCATCCCTTCATCCCTGGGATGAAGCCTACTTGATTATGATGAATGATCGTTTTGATGTGTTCTTGGATTCGGTTTCCAAGAATTTTATTGAGTATTTTTGCATTGATATTCATAAGAGAAATTGGTCTGAAGTTTTCTTTCTTCGTTAGATCTTTGTGTGGTTTAGGTATCAGAGTAATTGTTTCTTCATAGAATGAATTGGATAGAGTACCTTCTCTTTCTATTTTGTGGAATAGTTTGAGGAGTATTGGTATTAGGTCTTCTTTGAAGGTCTGATAGAACTCTGCACTAAACCCATCTGGTGTTGGGCTTTTTTTGATTAGAAGACTATTAATGACTGTTTCTATTTCATTAGCAGATATGAGACTGTTTAGATCCTTTATCTGAGCTTGATATAACTTTGGTACCTGGTATCTGTCCAGAAAATTGTCCATTTCATCCAGGTTTTCCAGTTTTGTTGAGTATAAGCTTTTGTAGTAGGATCTCATGATTTGTTGGATTTCCTCGGTGTCTGTTGTTATGTCTCCCTTTTCATTTCTGATCTTGTTAATTAGGGTACTGTCTCTGCACCCTCTAGTTAGTCAGGCTATCTATTTTGTTGATTTTCTCAAAGAACCAGCTCCTGGTTTGGTTGATTCTTTGTATTGTTCTTTTTGTTTCCATTTGGTTGATTTCAGCCCTGTCTGAGTTTGATTATTTCCTGCCTTCCACTCCTCTTGGGTGAATTTGCTTCTTTTTGTTCTAGAGCTTTCAGATGTGCTGTCAAATTTCTGGTGTATGCTCTCTCCAATTTCTTTTTGGAGGCACTTAAAGCTATGAGTTTTCCTCTTCGGACTGCTTTCATTGTGTCCCATAAGTTTGGGTATGGTGTGGCTTCATTTTCATTAAACTCTAGAAAGTCTTTAATTTCTTTCTTTATTTCTTCCTTGACCAAGTTATCATTGAGTAGAGTATTGTTAAGCTTTCACTTGAATGTGGCCTTTCTATTGTTTATGTTGTTTTTGAGAAGCAGCCTTAGTCCATGGTGATCTTATAGGATTCAAGGGATTATTTCAATCTTCTTGTATCTATTGAGGCCTGATTTGGGACCAATTATATGGTCAATTTTGGAGAAGGTACCCTGAGGTGCTGAGAAGATATATCCTTTTGTTTTAGGATAAAAAGTTCTAGAGATATCTGTTAAATCCATCTGTTTCATAACTTCTTTCTCACTGTGTCTTTGTTTAGTTTCTGTTTCCATGAACTGTCCATTGCAGAGAGTGGGGTGTTGAAATCTCCCACTATTATTGTGTACTGTGCAATGTGTGCTTTAAGCTTTAGTAAAGTTTCTTTTATGAATGTAGTTGCCCTTCCATTTATAGCATAGAGGTTCAGAATTGAGAGTTCATCTTGGTAGGTCATAACTTTGGTGTGTATGAAGTGTCCCTCCTTATCTTTTTCGATCACTTTAGGTTGAAAGTTGATTTTATTCGATATTAGATTGACTACTCCAGCTTTTTTCTTGGGACCATTTGCTTGGAAAATTGTTTTCCAGCCTTTTATTCTAAGATAATGCCTGTCTTTGCTACTGATGTGGGTTTCCTGTATGGAACAAAATGTTGGGTCCTGTTTACGTACATAGTCTGATAGTCTATGTATTTTTATTGAGGAATTAAGTCCATTGATATTAATAGATATTAAAGAAAAGTAATTGTTGCTTCCTATTATTTTTATTGTTAGAGTTGGAATTCTGTTAATGTGGCTATCTTCTTTTAGTTTTTTTGGAAGATTACTTTCTTGCTTTTTCTAGGATGTAGTTTCCCTCCTTGTGTCGCAGTTTTCTATTTATTACCCTTTAAAGGGCTGAATTTGTGGAACTATAGTGTATAAATTTGGTTTTATCATGGAATACTTTGGTTTCTCCATCTATGATGATCGAGAGTTTTGCTGGGCTGGCATTTGTGTTCTCTTATGTTCTGTATGACATCAACACAGGATCTTCTGGCTTTCATAGTCTCTGGTGAGAAATCTGATGTAATTCTGATAGGTCTGACTTTATATGTTACTTGAACTTTTTCTCCTCACTGATTTTAATACCCTTTCTTTGTTTTGTGCATTTGGTGTTTTGACTATTATGTGATGGGAGGAATTTCTTTTCTGGTCCAGTCTATTTGGAGTTCTATTGGCTTCTTGTATGTTCATGGCAATCTCTTTCTTTAGGTTAGGGAAGTTTTCTTCTATAATTTTGTTGAAGATATTTACTGGCCCATTACCTTGGGAGTCTTCACTCTCTTCTATACCTATTATCCTTAGGTTTGGTCTTCTCATTGTGTCCTGGATTTCCTGGATGTTTTGGGTTAGGAACTTTTTGAATTTTCCATTTTCTTTGACTATAGTGTCAATGTTTTCTATGGTATCTTCTGCACCTGAGATTCTCTCTTCTATTTCTTCTATTCTGTTGGTGATGCTTGTATCTATGGCTCCTGACTTCTTTCCTAGGTTTTCTATCTCTAGAGTTGTCTCTGTGATTTCCTAACTGTTTCTACTTCTATTTTTAGGTCCTGCATGGTTTTGTTCAATTCTTAATGTTTTTGGTTGTGCTTTCCTGCAATTCTTTAAGGGACTTTTGTGTATCCTTTTTAGGGCTTCTACTTGTTTACTTGTGTTCTGTAATTCTTTAAGGGATTTTTGTGTTTCCTCTTTAAGGACTTGTACCTGTTTACCTGTATTCTCCTCTATTTCTTTATTTCTCTATTTCTATTTCATGTTCTTCTTAAATTCCTCTATCGCTATCAAGAGATGTGATTTTAGATTCAAATATTGCTTATCCAGTGTATTGGGGTATCCAGGACTTGCTGTGGTGGGAGTACTAGGTTCTGATGATGTCAAGTAGTCTTGGTTTCTGTTGGTGAGATTCTTGTGTTTGCCTTTCACCATCTGTTGATCTCTGGTGGTAGATGTTCTTGCTGTCTGTGACTAGAGCTTGTTCCTCCTGTAGGTCTGTAAGCCTGTGTCAGCACTTCTGGGAGATCAGCTCTCCTCTGGTAAGACCCAAGCATAGAAGGCTGTGAATCAGCCATCCCTCCTGAGTCCTGGGGTCAGAGCACTCCCTGGAGACAAGCTCTCCACTTTTGGGAAAGGAGCAGAGAGGGTTGTGGATCCGCTGTCCCTCCTAGGTGTAGACAGAGGTAGAAAGGATCCTGTCCCAGCTGCCCAGCCACCTCTGAGGCCTGTGCCTCCTGGCTGGTCCCACCTTAGAAAGTCACCAGAGAGAAAATGGCAATCCTACCTTGTCCGTCCTGTATGATTTAATTAGTTAATTAATTTATTTATTTAAAGTAACATGTGAGTTTGGGAATTTTTATTTTCATTGTGGTTTAGTTTTTGATTTTTGTTTTTGTTTGTTTGGTGTTTTGTTTGTTTTGTTTTTTATTGTTTTTGCTTTTGTTCTTTTGAAAAAAAAATAATTTGGTCTAAAGATTCATTGGAAGTGGGTAAGCCAAGACTTGGACCCAAGAATTCACAGCCGCAATCTCTACCCAGGCACTACAGCTTCTGTTACTGTGAACTATTATCATGGGATCAAGTAGAGGAAAAGTGCTGGCCCAGGGAGTGCTTTTCTTTAAGGAAACCACATGAAGGAAAACCTGAAGCCACAAAGCAGAGGTTTCCTTTCAGAATGGATGCAGTGTTGTCCAAGTCAAGTCTTCTACTGGAGATGCTGAAGTGTTTGTTTTTAGAGAGTTTACTCCTTACTTTGGCGACTGCATTGAGAATCTCATTGTAGTGACTGATAGGGAATGACTAGTTTCAGTAGTACCTATGATCCAGGATGAGACAGCTTTGGAAACCAGGTCAGGGCCATGGAGGAAGTGTGTGACCACAGACTTTGGAAAAAGGGCTTTGTAAGGGGAAGATCTCCATGTATAAAGGGTGGGTGGGAGAGGGAACCAGACAGAACATACCAGAGAGCTTTGTGCATACAAGTGGAGGTGGCCCTGACACTCTTTACTCAGAAACTGAGATGAGTCTGCAAGAATGTACCTGGGAAATAACATGAAGAAGCCAAGTATGTAACTGGCCCTTGCAAACCAGGGTCAGACCAGCTTACCCCAAGGAACAAGTTCAAGAGTGCATGAAAACCATTGCCATTGGGAATGTGAGGTTTAAACATCAGAAATCTGCTTCCTATGGTTTCCTTATGTCATTATGTACCTCTCATCTCTGCTTAAGACCTTCCACAGGATTCCTACTGCACATAGACCAAAACACAAAGCCATTGTAGGCCTTCACTTCATTCCTTGACCTGTCGCATGAGTCCTTGCCTGACTGTACTTACTGATGTTTTCACTACTAGTACCTTCGCATTGCCGACAATCTATAGTCGACATTCTATAGCCTCAGACCCAGCTTCCTTTGGAGCATTTGTCAACATCTCTAATTACCTTGCTTATGTGTCTTTCTACTTCTTGTTGCATATCATCACTCACTAGTGTTCAAATTCCAAAGGAGTTAGCTGTGTATGTGCATGTGCATGTACGTGTGCTTCTGTGTGTGTGTGTGTGTGTGTGTGTGACTGTGTGTGTGTACATGGATACATTTTACTTTCTTTAAGCTAAGTGCCATCTGATCCTAAAGCAGTGGCACTCAGCCTGTAGGCCTCTACCCCTTTTGGAATCAAATGATCTCTTCAGAGGAGTTGCGTAAGATCATTCTGCATATCAGATATTTACAATTCCTAACAGTAGCAAAATTATTAAGTATAACAAAAATAATTTTATATTTGGAGTCATGACAACAGGAGGACTGTATTAAAGGGCTGCAGCATCAGGCAGGTTCAGAATCACTGTCCTAAAGCAATGCTAAGTAAGGATTTCTGTACATTTGACATGAATTCATTGAATGCACAAATGTTCAGTATATCAATAATGCTACAGGAAATATTCAGATTTGTAATTCTTACTTAAAAAAAAAGCTTATAAAATAAAATCTGGTGTTTGAAGATCAATCTAAGCACAGATTATCAGATGTTCCAGGTTGAAAACTATCAAGAAAAGAAAAAAAGAAAAGAAAAAACCAACAAACAAACTGAAAACCAATTCATGTGGTTGATTTGTGCCATAAGAGTAAGGCATCTTCATGAATCCTCTTCCCAAAGAAACTGGTGGAAATTACTTAAAATAGACATTTAAAACCCTGAGTACATATAGAAATAAGAAAGTCTATTCATGAAAATCAAGTCAGAAAAGTGAGATAGAGGGACATGAATTGCAAAGATATACAGAGATTAAATGAAACCCACCTAAAACTATCAGATCAAGGAAGACACAAAAAATAAACTCAGGCAGTATTTGGAAATGAATGAAGTATGGTACAAATATGTAAACACTCAGATGCACAGGAGCAGTGTTGAGAGGGAAATGCACAGTTGAAATGTAGAAAAGAAACTGCTCCATAAGTAAGCCAGCCATCCACTTTAAGGCATGAAGGAATAAAAGAGCAAACTCAGCTTCCAAGGAGCATAAGGAAGGACACACTGACAGCGAGCATGGGAATTAATGAAATTGAAAGAGACAAACAACAGAGAAGAACCACAAAGCCAAGGGCAAGTTCTTTGAAAACATCAATTGATAAACTTTTATTTAGGTTGATATGGGGGTCCGGGAAGACTCGTTACTGGAATGGAAAATTCAGGAAAGGAAACTGTCACTAACCTTGGAAATCAAAAGAATTAAAGTGAGACACTATGAATAACTATATTCTGGTAAATTAAATAAACTTAGATGGAGTGGACACGGTCCTGGAAAGGCTGAAATGACATGGCTCTCCATCCCCCACCCCCAAAGAGAATTAGTCTGAATAGATCTATAGAAAGAAAGGAGAATGAATTAAAAGCTACAGAAATTACCACAAAGAAACTCCCAGGTCCACTTAGCTTCAGTGAACTCCACCACATATTTAATGAAGAATCATTTCCACTCCTTTCAAGATCTCCAAAAAGAAAACCAAGCACTTTCCATCTCCTTTTTGAGACCAGAATTAACCCCCAAGTGACAAACATATAATTGCACCCCAAGAAAGGGAACAGGCCTGATGTGCTCATAAGTGCAACAGTGAGAGTCTCAACAAAGTTCTCACAATCTGGACCTAGCAACAGGTAGAATCCTTACAGTCCGATTTTACAGTCGAAATAAAATTGTCTCCAGTTCAATTCAGCATCCATCTCAGATTGACAGGTACACCTACTGAGAAGGAGGCCTCCTGCGTGCCACTACCTGGTGGGATGCTTTCAGCTCCGCAAGTCATCTGTACGGCAAAGAGACAAGCAAGAACATTTGCCTGAGCAATTCAGAAGAAACCCCCACTGCAATGATGTGCATATTGTCATCCCAGACAGATTGAGAAACCTAATGGAGGCATGTAGATGATACAGAGAAAGGAAATATGAACAAAATAAATCATTTTTTCTGAGGTCCTCAGACTTTCTGGAGAGAGGATACAGCAGTCTATCCCTCTCTCATCCATATATGGTAAGTGTTCTTAGAGTTTCTCAAGCACTCTGGCATGCACTCACAATTTCACAGCCATCATTTGCAGACACCATCGACTTAGCTTTAAAAGAAACGAATGGAAAAAGTTTGTATTAACTGGTTGGTGCTGGATCACACTAGTCAGGAGGCTTTTGTTAAACTTCAGCTAGGGCATCAGAAAAAAAACAGCTAAGGAGACAAGAAAGCTGTTTATCACTCACCTTACAGGAGACCCACAAGCAGGTAGTTCCTGACTTAGCTCTGCAGCTCAGCGATGTCCTTAAAATTTTGCCTTCTACTTAGTCCATTAACCTTAACTATCAGAATTATGTTCTTTGCTCAATACCTCACTCCTGTAAAGTGGATGCTATATCTCTACCTATCTCATCTCTTCAAGGAAGAAAGGGAAAAAAGGAAGGTTTCGCTATAGGTATTTAACATTTGTCTGTGCTTTTCACAAAAAAGCCGATCGGTTCTCTGACAGTCCTGCTGTGGTTCATGAAATGTTCACCTGCACTAGCCTCACATTTGGACACTCAATCTCCAGCTAGTGGCACTGTTTGGAGAGACTGTGAAACCCCTCGGGAGTGGAATCTTGCTGGGGGAAGTGGGTCACTGGATAAGGGGGCCTTGAAGTTTCATAGCCAAAACCCCAGCTCCTGTTCACTCTTTGTTGCTTGCCTGACTTGATGTGACACTCAGCCTCATACTCGGGCCACCATGATGTCCCCCCTGGGATGGATCACATCTCCTCTGCCCATTAAGTTGTTTCTGGTCAAGTTGCTTGTTGTGTACTTTTTTTTGGGGGTGGGGTTCAAGACAGGGCTTCTCTGTATAGCCCTGGCTGTTATGAAACTCACTCTGTAGACCAGGCTGGCCTAGAACTCAGAAATCTGCCTGCCTCTGCTTCCCAAGTGCTGGGATTAAAGGTGTGCGCCACCATTGTCTGGCTCTTGTGTACTTTGTTAGAGCAATGAGAAAAGTAATGATTGCAGACACCAAACTGACTTAATAACATACACTGTTAGATTGAACCAGGGCTCTCTTATCACAGAGACACCTCTGGATAAGAGTGAAGCTAGAGATGAAAGCAAATTAGGGAATGTGAAAGGCTACCCCAAATTGTCTTAAAACAAAGATGTCTTAGGGGCTTTTTTTCCCAGCTTATGTGATTTTTTTTTTAGAAAAGTTGTGATGAAAACTTAAAGGAAACACAGTTTATTTTGGCTCGCAGTTCAAAGTGACAGTTCATCATGGTGAAGAAATTAGAGTAGCAGGCAACTGAGGCACCTGGTCACGGTAGATCCACAGCCAACAGGCAGAGAGTTGACGAGTGCTGGTGCTCAATTCAGATCCTTCGTTTTGCACTCAGGGAATACGACTACCCAGAGTGGACTCTTCCTCTGCCATTTAACCTACTCAAGATGATCCTCCACAAGGATACCCAGGGGCACATCTCTCCAGTGATTCTAGAGCTCGTCCACCTCTGTGTAATTAAGAAATGTGCTTAGCCAAATCAGGGTTCTACCAGCAATGAGAGCCCTGCAGAGGGCTGCTGGGAGCGGTCCTAGTGAGCATCTATACGATGCCATGTAAATAGTCTTTTTTCTAAGTCATTTTCCACTCACTTACTGTGCCATCTTTGTAGTTTCCCTGGGAGTCAAGAAGGTGCTGTGTGTTACAGATGTCAAGTAGGTGAGTGGCCCTTCTGCTCAGTAGAGCTTTCTACCATGTCATTCTCAGGGTGACAATAACCCTGGAGATGAGCTCTTCTGGAGAAATAATGTATTTGAGACACACTGCCCCATGGAGCATCCTTAAAGCACAGAAGTCTCCTGAGAGCTGTAAATGCTCCAACTCATTTAACCACCTAGAAACCCTCCCACGTGGGGGCTATTCCAACAGGTAAGCAGAGCTAGCTGGGAACAGATAACATTGCTGTTTCAGTCACACACAGCTAGAGAGTGCAAGAGTTGGGATTCAAATCCAAGTAATTTCTTTTCAAACCTGACACCCTATCTAGCATGTGGGGCTGGAGAGATGGCTTAGTGGCTAAGAGCACTTACTGTTCTTGCTGAGACAAGAGCTCAGTTCTCAGCTATTCAGCAACTCATACCTATCTGTGACTCCAGTTCTAAAGGTCTCCCCATGCACTAGGTGCACATGTGGTATGAATACATATATCAGGCAAAGCTTTCATATACATAAAATAAGCATAAACATGTCTTAAAATATCCTCTTGTCCCAAGACTTCACAAGCCTTTAGCTATACTGAAAATGTACTATTTTGTAATACAATTTTAATACTATTTTATTAATACAATAATATACATACATATGTGCATACATATATATGTATATACGTATATTAGAACTTCCAGAAAAGCACTAATTTCATCAGGCAGGGAATACTATTCACAGGATGCCTAGTCGAACCGAGAAGGAATAGTATCAACATACTTCTACAAAGACTGGTATGACCAACAATTGCCTTGTAAGCTAAGAAACAGGGCTCAGACACTCTCCCTCTCGCCAGCCATTATTCTTATTATTTTCTGCCTACCTCTCAAAATGTCAATATTTTCTTTCAACCAGTCTTCTTCAGATGGATTGTTTAGAACTCTGTGTATAGTTTTGGTGTCCCCTCTTTATGGTCTCTATTGCCCTATGCAGGGGACAATTTGGGCAATGTCTAGAACATTTTGGTTGTGATTCATTTGGGAAAAACGTTTCATTTGGATTGAATGAGCAGAGTCCAAGGGTAGTCTGAATATTCTCTGATGCATAGGACAAGAACCCATCCCCCTTCCCGGCCCATAACAAGGAATTTTTCTACATTATTTTTCTTGCAGTTGCTTGTCTATACTGGTCCCTCTTTCAGCTGTCAATAAATTTGGACATAGTTTAATTTTTAATCACTTTTATACTTTGCATACAAAAATATGGGTTTCATTATGATATTTTCATATAAACATATATCATTTTGTCCTGCTCGTGTGCATCTCATAATCCTCCCTGCTTGCCCTTTTCTCCTTTCAAATTATTCCCCTCTGTGTTCATCTCCCTTCCCTACCCACATCTCCCCCTTCACACACACACACACACACACA
>NW_022196911.1:39220447-39272409 GCF_008632895.1 Mastomys coucha | reverse complement strand
TTTTTAGTTGACAGAGATCAACAATAAGCTTTGCCTCAACTTATTTATCTACAGAGAACCTAGAATTATCTTTTGTGTTTCTCTGGACCTAAGGGTTATTGAACAGCCATCTTTAGCACAGTCAATGATCAACTTGGATGAAAGCGGATTGCAAGCCTGTTTCAGATAGGCACAGTCACCAGACAATGCAGGAGGTACAGATGCCAGCCTTGACTTCCACTGGCTTTCCATCTTTGAGTCCACACAAGTAGGTGTGTCCCTCTTGTTCTTTGATATGGGGATCCTTTTCCTGTGCCCCTATAATAACCTCTGTGTTTCATTTTGATCTGAGCTAAAGGGTCCCAATTAAAACACAAGCTGGAAATAGTCTGTTTTTCTTAACCTTTAATTCAAGGTTCTTCCTTCTCCCGAATCATAAAAGAGAAAATAGAAGCTGTGCCAGAATGAACCTATGAGGTGGCCATAGATGGCACCTCTGTCAACCTTCTACAAAGGACAACTGGAAAGGCCTTCCCTATTTTTGGATGATTAGCCAGAAAGGGTGACTAATACCTGGGGTCTTGCTTTGGACTCTAAACCATATAATGTTGCAGAACCCTGAGTCCTCCCAGTGAAGGACATTAACAATCTGCTTCAGTTTCAACACATCAAAAGAGGTTTGTGGAGACAATTATTTGCTGAAAGAGCAAGTGACCTTGTTGGACTTGACATTTTATCTTCCTTTGAAAACAGTTAAAATTGCACAGTTGATATTTTGTGCTTCTAATCCTTCGCCTCTAGATGGTTACCAGAAAGAAATAGTAGTAATAAAAAAAGATTAGATCTAGCTTTTGACTTGGGGTAGACTTTGGAATTATTTCTTTCCAAAGAAAAACAAGTACAAGACTCTGGCTATACCACTGCCCCCACACGGGAAGAGTTCCTGATGGCCCCTGGTGGTGCTGGCCTGAGGACACAGCAGCTTCAGTGGTTGGTCCAAGGTCAGGCAGCTTCAAATTCAAATTCTGTGCCTGACTCCAAGTTGGCTAGATTATAATGTGTCCTCACTGCTAGTGTTGTCTTCTGTAGGGCAGGCCAGTTCCCTAAAACGAACCCGCCCCATGCTTGTTCCCTGACCTCCTCCCACAAATCTGGGATGGTTTTCTAGAGAAATAACTGCTAGAGTCCTCCACCTAGTCTGCCCTTGTCTTACACAGCACTGGGGCCAGGGAACACTTGAAGGGTGGAGTCCAACCCCCTGAGGTCAACACCATTCTCCGTGGCACACTCTGTGCTACTTGAAGCACAGAGACACTCCTGTCAACACCAGCCATTTCTTTCTGTCTTTTTTTTAATTTTAAAAAACTGTGTGTGTGTTTGTGTGTATGTTTGTATGTATGTGTACATGCTTAGTATGTGTGCATGTGTTCAGGTGTATATGTGTATATGTATGTTTATATGTATACATGTGTATATGTCTATGTAGTTATATGTGCTTATATGTATATGTGTATGTTTATATGTATACACGTGTATATGTCTATGTATGTGTGTACATGTATGTGTATGTGTATATGTGTATCTATGTGTATATCTGTGTTTATGTGTGTATATGTGAGTATGAATATGTCTGTATGTGTGTATGTTTGTATGTGTGTGTATGAGTGTGTGTCCATGGCCCAGATGGAAGCCAGAGGTTGATGACAAGTTTCTTCCTTGTTTTTTTGACACAGAGTCTCTCCCTGAGCCTTGAGTTCACTGATTTGACAAAACCAGGTGGCTGTGACCCATCCTCCTATCTCTGCCACACTCAATACTAGGATGACAGGCATAGATTTCCATCCCTGGCTTTTTTATATTTTTTTTTATTTTCAGTGCTGGGGATCTGAGTTCATATCCTCATGCATTTTATTCACAGAGCCATCTCTCCAGCTCTTGTTGTCCTGAAATGTTTCTTTATATCTCATATTAGACCATAGATCTTCACTGGTGGAGTGAGCATGCCTTCAAGCTTGCTGAGTTTTAGGTTCTCTCAGCCTCTGATGACAGGATTAAATTCAACAGAACAAAGAGCTTAGAAAACATTATGAAGTCGGTAGTCAAACAGTAAACTCAGATTCAGAAAAGTCTGTCTGCATGAAGCATTTTTGTATGTTGATTGTTAAAAAATGAACAGGAGCCGGGCAGTGGTGGCACTTGGGAGGCAGAGGCAGATGGATTTCTGAGTTTGAGGCCAGCCTTGTCTACAGAGTGAGTTCCATGACAGCCAGGGCTACACAGAGAAAACCTGTCTCAAAAAAAAAAAAAAAAAAAAAAAAAAAAAAAAAAAAAAAAAAGAAAAAGAAAAAAGAAAAAGGAAAAGGAAAAGGAAAACAAAATCCATCTTTGGATGTAAGGCCAATAGTGAATGTCAGGATTTCTTTGACTCTCTGGAGGAAAACCCCATGCTGATGTGCTCATAGCTTCCTTCAGAAGCCTGTGTTAGCATGTAGGGATTCAGCAGGTGGTGTGGGACTCTGTGATTTTTTTAATGTCACTGCAGAGACCACTTAAAATACTGAACGTCACCAAGAGAACAAATGCAGCAGCCGTCCCTGATGTCATCCTGGCTTGTTCTCATTAAGGATCCAAGTGTGTAGGCGAGCTTTCCTGATGTAGCCTGTGACAGGGGCCCTGAGGACACTACAGGATGTCACACGCAGGTCCTAGCTCCCTGCTACGAGACTCTTCCAGAGGCCTGAACTTTGATTGAGATGCCCGTCGGAGGCCACAGCCATTGCAGCCCAGCCGTGACTCAAGCAGATGGCTGATGGTGTCAAACCCCTTCTGATTGATGATGAAAATACCAGAAGCCACACTGCATTGTGTACAATCCGTGAGGCTCTTTTTTTATATATTCCTTTGTACTGCTGGATTCTATTTTGAGAGTGGGTCAATCGTTCCTCTGCTGAGCAACTGGCTGAATGAGCAATCATGCCAGGTGTGTGTTTGAAGTGTCTACTGCAATCTGTTCAATTTGGAATTAAAAAAAAATTAGACTTCAGAATCATACTCTTAGGCTTGAGTTTCTTACATTAGTTGGAGATGGAAGAAAGAATTTCATTCTTCTTTCCCAAAAGCCAGCACAGGCAGTCTCAAATTGAAACACTAATTTAAATTGTTTTGCCTCTATCTGTTCCGAAGAGGTGTTGTTAATGACCCTCCCTTACAAAAAGTGGGGTGTGGGGATGAAAAAGAGAAGAGAAATCAGAGGAGATCCAGGGAGATGGAGATAGCATGCTAATTCAGAATCTGCCTAGCATACATGAAGCCCTGGGCTCCATCCCATTACCCTATAAGCAAGGCAGAGTGATACATGCTTGTAATCTTGACACTAAGAAGGTGGATGAATGAGATAGGAAGTTCAAGTTCATCCTTGGCTGAAAAGGGAGTTGGAAGCTAGTCTGAGCTATGTGAGACTGTCTCAGAAAGGAGAAAAAGAGGAAGGGGGGATGGAGATCTGGGAGTAGAGGTTGGAGCAAGGAAAGAGCATCTCCTGAATTCTGAATGCTCTGTCCCTGGGCGACGAGTCCAGGCATTGTTGGAGTTGACTTTGGTCACGAATGCCCCTATGGTAGCATTGCATCCATTGGCCCATTATTCCTAAAATTTTGACCATTAGAATCATGTACTGAGCTTCTTTAAAATGTCACCTTCCCAGACATCACCCTCAGAGACTCCACAATCCAACATATTTGGGCTAGAGCCAGGAAACCTGCAGCTTGAATACCAACTTGGTGATAAGTCTAACCTGAGAACAGTGCATGAAGAGGTGGCATCATAACTGTTAAAGTCATAAAGACAATGGCAACTCCAGTCAGCCTGCTACTAACCTTGCAGCCTCTGTCTGGGCCTCTTGAGCAGTGGTTGTCAAGACCCTTCTGTGGATTTGAGTAACACAGGCATCTCATAACAGATGCCCTGCATATCAGATATTTACACCCTGATTCCTAACAGTAGCAAAATCACAGTTGTGAGGGTTCTGTTAGATCATTAAGACCTGTTTCCTAATCCTTCCTCTGTAATTCTTTAGCTGCATGATCCTGAGCAAATGTTCATGAGGCTCAAAGTCTCCTCAATAGAGCAAGTTCTATACAACCTGTCTCCCTCACATCTTTAGGCTAAAATTAAGAAGAACTTGTAGGGTATCCCATGTTAGAAATCACAATTATTTAATATAGTGATGGCCTTCTCATAACTGGGAACTTCACATCTAAACAGGCTCACTCATTGAGCAGCAGGGAGCATGCTGTGTCTGAGAGGGAGCTTCTCTATGTGGCCATAAAGCTTCAAAGCAACTGTGTGTGCACAAGGGATTCCCTTAGGTCTCTACTGAATGAGAACTCCACAGGTGGGGGTGGGAAGCTGCTGGGCTAACAGTGCCTGAGATCCCTTCTGAGCATAGTAAATGTGCAGAAGTCACTGGGCCTGGTAGTCACAGAGTCTAAAGTCCAGGGGCGAGGCAGGACCACACCAGCCTCTTTCTCCCTCTGGCCAGCCCTACTACACATCCTTGAAGTCTTGTCTATTGCCCACTGGCCCTACCAAAACTCTCCTTCTCCCTGGTCTTCATTGCCTTTCCCTAAATGGAATTCCCAAGAAGGTTTCTGACACAGTTCTGAAGCTCTCAAAACTCAGTCTTTGTCTTTTCTCCTTTACATTTGAAGATTTTTATATATTAGTCCTGCATGTGTGCTGGGGCACACAGTACAGTGCAGGGTGGGGGTCAGATGACAACAGGGTGCAGGGTGGGGGTCTCTCCTTCTACCTTTGCATGAGTTTGGAGAATTGAATTCAAGTTGTCAGGCTTGTACAGCAGGCGCTTTCCCCCCAGGGGCCATCTTGCTGGCTCCCAGCTTTTATCTTTGTCTTAGTCAGAGTTTTATTACTGCAAGGAAACACCATGCAGCAACACCAAAAAGTTAGTTGGGGGGTCGGGGGGGCTTTACTTGGCTCACACTTTCATATCACAATCCACCACTGGAGGAAGTCAGGACAGGAACTCAAACAGGACTGGATCCGAGTAAACAGGGGCATCTCAGAAAAACACTGGGAGGCCAGGAATTTCCTTAATAAGATGAGCTCAGGAACTTTAGGAAGGTAGTTCCAGAAGGTAAAGGCTAATTAACATTCCTCAGATCACAGGGTGAGAAACTACCTGCGGGTGGGAACACATTCAGCTGGGTGGACCTTTGCCCACCTTCAGACAAGGGAAGTTCTTACCACCTCATTCCCTAAAGACCAATCAGTTTAAAAGGTCACACTGTTCTACCAATCACATTGTGTTAAATGGCTGCTGCCCTGAAAATTGTATAAAAGCTCACTGAACAAGTTGTGTGGAGTTGCCTCCTCTCCTTAGGGTCAGGGACAGGTAAGCTAAGGCTCCACAGGGTCTTACACCTGGAGGTGGGAACTGATGCAGAGACCGTTGAGGGATGCTGCTTACTGACTTCTTCCCCTGGCTTGCTCAGCCTGCTTTCTTATAGAGCCTAGGACCACCAGCCCAGGGATGGCACAACCCATAGTGGGCTCAGCCCTCCCCCATTGATCACTAATTGAGAATATGCCTTACAGCTGGATCTTATGAAGGCATTTTCTTAACGGAAGTTCCTTCCTCTCTGATGACTCTAGCTTGTGTCAAGTTGACACACAAAACCAGCCAGTACACTCTCCAAACAAATTTGGTTTTAGGGTGGTTGTTGTTGATGGTGTTGTTGTTGTTGTTGTCATTTTACCATTTTATCAAGCTATCTTTAAAAATTCCAGCAGAAGAATGTTATCCATCCTGATCAGGTCAGTAAGCAAGATTAAAGTCAAGAACCCCTATCCCAGCCTGGGCAGCCATCATGATCCAGGCCAGCATGTCTTTGTCTCCTTCTGTGTTAGTCAGCTTTCTGCCACTATAAGAAAACACCTAAGATAACCAACTTACAAAGAAGAAAGGTTAGTTGTGTCCTGTAGCTGCAGAAGTCCATGGTTGCTTGGTTTTTATTTGGAGCCTATAGTGGGACAGAGCATCAGTGAGCTGGAGAACAGATAGTAACTCATCTGGGAAGGGATGAGAGGGGAAAAGAGGAAGTCCCAACATCACCTTCAAGGACGCACCCTCAAGGACCTACCTTCCTTCCTCCTACTCAGCCTCATTTCCCAAAGGCTCCACCACTTTTCTACTGGTGGCACAGGTTGGGAATCAAGCCCTTAACCTGTGAGCCTTTGGAAATATTTAAGATCCAAACCAAGTGCTTACTTACTCTACTTCCTAACCCAAAGCAACAGTGTAATTTTTCTTTTTCAGTGTAAAGGCCTCTTTCCCTTGACCCTTCCTTATTTTTATAACCCAGCTCAGAATATTCAGCTGTGATCTGACAAAGTGGATGTGGTTTTCCTACTTCGGGGAAGCTCACAGACTCCCTACTGGGCTGGGCCTGCTGCATGAAGACTTGTTTTTCTGTTTCCTAATTCTAGTGTGATGCTGCCCTCCTACTATGCGAATTCTCTAGGCCAGTGTTTCCCCTAAAGTACCATCAATGTGTTTTGAAAAAGGGGTGTGTCTTCAGCCAATATTTTTGAGGAATATTTTTGCTTGGTTTGAGAGATGATGTTTTAAAGAATTTTCTTTTAAATTGAGAGGAAAATTGAAATAGAGAGCACATTAAGAGAACTCTGAATGGCAGACGTCAGGGAAAGATCCTCCCAGAGGAGGAAGAGCTATGACTAGCATTCCAGCTAGAAAGATATCCAGTCAAGAAGCTAACCATGAAAGAATGCTGGGACTAAGCAAATCTGAGGTAGAACAGAATATAGATGCTGTTTTTATGACATGCTATAAATTATGCAAATACTGTCACGATGATAGATTGAAGAGTCTCTGTTGCATCTCAGAAACACCCAGAGCAGAAAACGACTACAAAGTGCCAACTGTTCTTGCAAATAAAGTTTTATTGAGATGGGGTCATATTCATTCATAATCTCAACAGCTATTTTCACCCTAAAACAAAAGAGTGGTCATAGAGAGCTACAAAGTAAAATATTTCTGCTATCAGACCCTTACAGGCAAAAAGTTTGCCAACTCGTAATCCAGAATCTTCTTTCTTGTACAATAAGATACTACTTTACAAACTTGTTTCCATAGGAAGAGAATGCATTTCCACGAATAATTTTCTAAATATAGAAGTCCACACAAAGTATAATCCTAGGGATGATGTGGGGAGTGGCAGAAGCCACAGAGACAACCACTCTGCTTTGCTTTTGAGCCCCTCCTTAAGGGTGTCTCTGGAAAGCCAGGCAGTGGTAGTGCACGCCTTTAATCCCAGCACTTGGGAGCAGAGGCAGACTTCTGAGATGGAGGCCAGCCTGCTCTACAGAGTGAGTTCCAGGACAGTCAGGGCTATACAGAGAAACCCTGTCTCGTAAAACAACAACAACAAAAAGGATGTCTCTGGAAGCCAGAGTTCCGACGCATATAGTTTGAAAATTAGTCCACTACACATGCTTCTTGAGGTCAGGGCACTGTCTTAATTTCCTAAATATATAGTTAGTGATTGGCATAGAAAATATGCTCAAAGCGTGACAGGTCCATAAAGGGATGCAGTGCTCTTTGTTAAGACCAAGTCCCCACAGCCAAGCAAAACCTCTGCTGGCCCTTTGCCATCTCCACCCCTCCTAGGAGCTGTCTGCAGCCACTGTCTCCTCCTCTTCCATCTTTATGCTACTGTTTCCCTACTTCAGCTCCATTTCTCTGCCAGAAAGGCATCCTTAAGATCCACAGTGATAATCTTTATTACAGTCCACAGGTGTTCTCGGTTATTATCTTCAGGTGACCCCTGAGCATTTTCCTACTGCCTCCTCCTCTCCTCCTCCACCTCTCCCTCCTCTCCCTCCTCCTCTCACTTTCTACTTCCTTGGCTTTTTCAAAAAGAAATTTTGTTATATGTTTTTATTTTTTTAACAATTGTATAAATTTATGGAATACAGTATAATGCTTTGATATGAATATCACCATAGAATGGTCAAATTGATTAAAATTAACATATTTTCACCTGAAAGAAACCTCTCTTGGTGGAAAGAATATTTAAAATAAATTCTTTCACTTATTTTGAAATATGTTACTGTATTATTTACTGTAGTTCCCAGAACTTCTTCATCCTGTATCACCAAAACTGTGTGCCCTTTGAACAACAAACAGCTGTGCTTTCCCATGCACAGACAGACCCTCTTGCCACTGGCAACTATCATTCTGAATAAAGGGTTAATATCCAAAAATGAATGACTAATCAGTAACATGAAACAAATAACTACCCAAACTGGGTAAAGGACAGGAAAAATAAACTCAGATTGCTCACAAATGTATTTTCTATTTAATTTTTAATGTTTTTAATAGGAGAAAGACATTATTTAACCTAAGATATATGGGGATATAAGTCAACATAATGAAGGCTACCAATGACATGGACATCCATATACCTGTGCAGCTGGTTACATGGCATTCCAATTCCAGAATTCCTATGACATGTCCCTGTCTTTTCTTTTTTGTCATTAATTTATTTATTTATATCATCCCACTATCAGCTCCCCTTGTCTCCTAGTACCCCTCACACAGATCCTCCCTCCATTCTCCCTTCCCTTCTCCTCTGAGACAGGGGAGCCCCCTGGGTATTACATCCCTACATCCACCACACCCCAAACACATCAAGTCATTCCAGGACTAGGCACATCCTCTGAGTTCAGACCAGGTGACTCAGTTAGGAGAACAAGATACACAGGCAGGTAACAGATTCAGGGGCAGTCCCCCACTCCAGTTGTTGGAGGACCCTCATGAAGACTAAGCTGCAAATCTTCTACATATATGTGGGGGTCTGAGGTCCAGCCCATGCTTGCTCTTTGGTTGGTGGTTCAGTTTCTGAGAGCCCCTCAAAGATCCAGGTTAGTTAACTCTATTGGTCTTCCTGTGGAGTCCCTGTTCTCTTTGGATCCCTCAATCCTTCCTCTAACTTTTCCACAAGACTCTCCAAGTTCCAACTAATGTTTTCCTGTGAGTTTCCACATCTGTTTCCATTGGCTGTTGGGTAGAGCATCTCAGAGGACAGTTATGCTGGGCTCCTGTCTAAGCACAACACAGTATCATTAATAAGTCAGGGATTGGTTCTTGCTCATAGGATAGGTTTCAATGTGAGCCATTCCCACTGTCTCTGCTCTATCTTTGTCCTTGCACATCTAGGCAGGACACACTTCGGGTTGAAGGTTTTATGGGTGAGTTGCTATCCTTATCCTTCCACTGGGAGTCCTGCCTGGCTATAGGAAGTGGCCACTTAAGGATCCACTGCTAGAGGTCTCAGCTAGAATCGCCTCCATAGACACCCTGGGACACCCCCCCTTCCCAAGTATCTAGGACATTCTAGAGATACTCTCCTTACCAATTTCTGTTTTCTCTCTCCTGCTCTCCCTACACTTGATTCTCTATCACCTTGCTCCTCTCCCCACCCCTTCTCCACACAGTTCCCTCCATCCATCCACCTCTAGTATCTATTTTATTTCCCCTTCTGAGAAAGATTCAACCACCCTCCCTTCATCCGTCCTTATTATTTGGATTCTTCGAGTTTGTGGAATGTGTAGCATGGCTATCTTGTACTTTATGGCTAATATCTCTGTATAAGAGAGTACATACAATGCACGCCTTTTTGGTCTAGGTTACCTCACTCAAAATAATATTTTCTAGTTCCATCCATTTGCCTGCAAAATTTGTGATTCCTTTGTTTTTAAGAACTGAATAGTATTTCATTGTGTATATGAACCACATTTTCTTTATCCATTCTTCAGTTAAGGGGCACCTAGGTTGTTTCCAGTTTCTGGCTATTACAAATAAAGCTTCTATGAACATAGTTAAACAAGTGTCATTGGGGGATGGTGGAGTACCTTTTAGGAGTTGTATAGTTGGTTCTTAAGTAGAACTATTCCCTATTTTCTAAGTAACTGCCAAATTAATTTCCAGAGTGTTTTTTACAGGTTTGCACTCCCATCAGCAACATAAGAGTGTTCCCCTTGCTCCACATTTTCGACTGCATGTATTGTCCCTTGAATTTTTTTTTTATCTTAGCCATTCTGATGGCTGTAAGGTGGCATCTCATAATTGTTTTGATTTGCATTTCTCTGATAACTAAGAACTTTGAACATTTCTTTAAGTGATTCTTGTCCATTAGAGGTTCCTCTGTTGAGAATTCTCTGTTTACCTCCCATTTTTAAATTGGGTTATTTGGGTTGTTGTTGTCTAACTTCTTGAGTTCTTTCTATATTTTGAATATTAAGCCTCTGTCTGATATAGAGCTGTTGAAGATCTTTTCCCAATCTGTAGGCTGTCATTTCCTATTGACAGTGTCAGTGACAGTCAAAGGACTTACAGAAGCTTTTTATTTTTATGAAGCCCTATTTATTACTTGTTGATCTTAGTACCTGAGCCAGTAGCGTTCTGTTCAGGAACTTGTCTGCTGTACCAAATAACAATGAGTTCAAGGGTATTTCCCACTTTCTATGCTATTAGATTTAGTGTATCTGGATTTACACTGAGGTTTTTGATCCACTTGAACTTAAGTTTTGTACAGAGTGATAAATATGTATTTATTTGCATTTGGGGGCTTGCAAACATCCAGTTATGCCAACACCATTTGTTGAGATGCTCTGCCTTTTCCATTGCTTTTGTTTTCCTTGTCAAAAACTAAGTGTCCATAGGTGTGAAGTTTATTTCTGGCTCTTTGATTCTATTCCATTGATCAACCCATCTGTTTCTGTACCAATACTATAAAGTCTTTATCAGTATGGCTCTGTAGTACAGCTTAAAGTCAGGGATGGTGATACTTCCAGAAATTCTTTTATTGCACAGGATTGTTTTAGCTATCCTGGGTTTTTTAAGTTTTCCATATGAAGTTGAGAATTATTCTTTCAAGGTCTCTTAAGAATTACACTGGATCTGTAGACTGCTTTTGGTAATATGGCCATTTTCACTATGTTAACTGTACTGACCCAGTAGCATGGGAGATCTTTCCATCTTCTGATATTTTCTTCAAATTCTTTCTTCAGAGACTTGAAGTTTTTATCAGACAGGTCTTTTAGTTGCTTGATAAGAGTTACACCAAGATAATTTAAATTATTTGTGGCTATTATGAAGGGTATTACCTCCCTAAATTCCTTCTTAACCTATTTATCACTTGTAGAAAAGAGGAATACAAACTTCTTTCAGTTGGTTTTATATCCAGTCACTTTGCTGAAGGTGTTTATCAGCTGTAGGAGTTCTCTGGTAGAATTTTGGGGTTCACATATGTATATTACATCATACATGAATAGTATAATGATACTTTGACTTCTTTCCAATTTGTATTACCTTGATCTCCTTTAGTTGGCTTATTCCTCTAGCTAGAACTTTAAGAACTATATTAAAGAGATAGGGAGAGAGTGGACAGCCTCATCTTGTCCCTGATTTTAGTGGAATTGCTTTAACTTTCTCTCCATTTAACTTGATGTTGGCTATTGGATTGCTGTATATTACCTTTATTGGGTTTTGGTATGTTCTGTTTATCCTTTATCTCTAGAAGGCTTTTAACGTGAAGGGTGCTGGATTTTGTCAAAGGCTTTTTCAGCATCTAATGATATGACCATGCTTTTGTTTCTTTCAGTGTATTTATATGGTTGGTTACATTGATGGATTTTCATATATTGAACCAGCCCTACATCCCTGGGATGAAGCCTACTTGATTATGGTGGATGATGTCTTTGATGAGTTCTTGGATTTGGTTTACAAGTATTTTATTGAGTATTTTTGCAGTAATACTCATAAGGAAAATTGTTCTGAAATTCTCTTTCTTTCTTGAGTGTTTGGTATCAGGGGACTGTGGACTCAGAATAAGTTTGGTAGTTTTTCTTCTCTTTCTACATTAAGGAATAGTTTGGAGAGTATTGGTATTAGATCTTCTCTGAAAGTCTGGCAGAATTCTGCACTAAAACTATCTGGCCCTGAGCTTTTTCGGTTGGGAAACTTTAAATTTTCTTAAGGGGTTATAGGTCTATTTAGATAGTTTACCTAATCTTGACCTTAACTTTGGTAAGTGGTATCTGTCTAGAAATATAGACATCTGGGCTGGCTTCTGTGATCACTTATAGACTGTAAAACACCTGCCCAGGCCCTTCTGGCTTTTAAAGTCTTGGTTTAGAAGTCTGCTATAGTTCTAATAGGGCTGCATTTATATGTTACTTGGCCTTTCTTCCCTGTGGTTTTAAATATTTGTTCTTTGTATACATTTAGTGTTTTGATTATTATGTGGCAGGAAACTTTTCATTTTTGATACCCTCTACTTTGTGTTCTGTAAGCTTCTTGTATGTTTATAAGCATCTATTTCCTCAAGTTAGGAAAATTTTCTTCCATGATTTTGTTGAAGAATTTTTTTGATCTTTGACTGCAAATAGCTAGTGAACTCATAGCTGGGGAATAGAGTAGTTTAGTGGTATATCTGCCCAATCTAGGTATGCAGCTTATAAACATTATAACTGAGTTGTGTGTTTTTTGCATGGGCATATTGGGGTTGGAGATTTACTTATACAAATCTGGCTGGTGTAAATATAAAAATCTCTAGTCTTTTCCTTTCATGGGGATAAAGGGAATTGAGACCCAGGCAGTCACTGGCATTCTACAGACCAGCCACATGGGGGTGGATGGCCTATGGAACAGGAGTGGTCTAGCTCCAGGCATTTTCAGGAAAAAAGGGGGTTTGGTTGGCTTAGTAAGCCAACCACAGGAACCATGGCCAGACAGCTGCTTGTGGCACTGAGCAAGCAGGGAGCAGAGATGGGGAGAGCTAGCAGGGGAGCTGAGTGAGACCTGGGCAGCTGCTGGTCCCAGAACCTAGCTGGACCAAGCATGGGCTTTTTAAAATTACACACAACAGATGGTGCTCAATGTGAGTAACAAACCCACAACCCAGAGATATGAGTCTCATGTTCTACCAACTGAACTCAGGCCCTTCCAGCCGCTCTCATTCTGTCTTGAGGCAGCTTCAGAACTCCCCTTTGTGCTGTATACCTTCCCCTCTAAGCAGCAACAAGGATTATGCTACTTACAACAAACACTATCATGCACACCTTCCCAGGACACACAAGATAAAGGCTCAACTCCACTAACAACTTATGTAGCCTGGTTCCTCTCATCATTGATCTCACCATACACATGCACTACCTGTAGCTACACTTATCTATCTATTGTATAAACCTGCAGTGCTTCTACTAACCATATATGTTGTATGGTCTTACACACACACACACACACATACACACACAGAGTGGGGAGAGAGAGGGGGAGAGGGAGAGGGGGAGAGGGAGAGAGAACATCTTTATTCTACAAATCTTAGATTAAACACCATTTATGACCAAAAATTAGACACAGCCTGGTATTCCATGATGTTAGAATGTCTCCTTTCTAACGTGTCATAGCTGTAACACCATACTGTGTTACAGTCACTTGTTATATATCTCTACTCACCAGATTCTAGCCTCCAATGTCTGACATTTCTCTTCCATGTATGAGATCTGTGTATTCATGGTCTCTAGCATAGTTTTGGCTCTTGAGTATGCAGTGATAGTGTAGTGAGTTAAATTACTTACCTTTACTCAAACTTGTTCCATTTAGATGGACTCAGAGTATGTTCTTCCTGAGCCATCCTGTCTAGGCCTGTCCTGGCTTGCCTTTAAATTGTTGCTCCTAGCATACTAGGAGGTCTGGCCAAATGCTCTGCAAGCTCCCTCATCATCTTTGACTGAACTCAGGCCCTTCCAGCCTCACCTCTAACCACATCTTCAGAGATCATCTAAGGTCATTCTTTTCTATTATAACATGATGATCACACTTCAAAAATTCACCATTATCATAATATACTTCAGAGGCCAAATTCACATTTCCCATTTCCTTAGTAATTAAATTTACAGTGGTTTTCTTTTCTTTTTTCTCCCTGAGATCACCTCTTTCCTGCCTACTCCAGCCTAGTCTGAACCATGTTTGCCTTCTCTATATCTTCATTCAACACTGAATTTGGAAAGGACAGAGATTACAAGATTACAAACTACATCAAAACCTATTTCGCCATTCTTCTGAGTACACCCCTTCATTACTAAAGATGACTTTGTGATTGTGTGACCATGTTCTCCTGACAATGGCACATGCAGTTACAGGCCGTGGGTGAAGAGAAGTAGGAAATTTTCATTGTTGCTTTTCTTTTACCAGCTCAGTATAAACAATCAAGGAAGGCAAGCCTCCAGAGACAAGTTGAGTCATCAGAGAGAAGAAGTTCTGGGTCATCAAGTCACTGTACTGACAAGTCTTAGGCTAAGCAGGACTTATAGAACAGCAAAATATACACTTCTATCATGACTGCGCCTTTATGCAACTGGAATATATTCTGTATTCATTACTTTTCTTGTGTGACTGTAATAAAATACCTGACAAAAGTGACTGAAGGATGGAAAGATTTACTTTGGTTCAGTGTTTAAGAAGTGAAGGCATGGCAGCAGGAACATGAAGTGGGTGACCACAATAGATTTGCAGTCAGGAAACAGGGAGATGATAGGAAATAAGACTGGTCTTTAAATCCCAAGGCCAGCCTTTGCAGACCCACTTCCTCTGGCCATGTTTTAATTCTTCAAACTTCCACCACCTTTCCAAAACAGCCACCAACTGGGAAACTAAATCTCAAACACATGAGCCTATACTATATAGGAGAGATTTCATATTCAAACCACAGTAAGTCCGTGTAGCATCGAATTCCATGCAATGAGAGCCAAGCTGCACCTGTGGCAAAGGGCTTCCTGTTGGAACCTTTTCCTTCTGAAGACAGAAAGTGCATCAGAATGCATGGATATCACTAACTGGGGGTCAGTGGTCCTGGGGTCCCGCACTGGAGAAGGAGCAGCAACAGATAAAGATACTCTCATAGAATCTGTCATCTCATTTGTGGAAGTAAGCTTGTGTCCAACCGTGGCTTGGTGCGATGATTCCATTGAAACTTAAGTTGTGTCTGAGAAACCACAGGCACAGCACTTCTTACAAATGCAGTGCTAACAAAATAAAAAGAGAAAATCCATAAACAGTTTGATTAGGCAATCTAAAGTCATATGAATAAATAATTACAGGCATTATGTGAACTCCTCATTCTGTCTAATTACCATGCGGCACAATAATGAGATTTGTCAGGAAACATGTCAGATTCAGTTTGCTGTTAATTTATTTGATCACAACTTCCAACTTGGTTCTTGAATGTACAGCTTGCATTGTTTGTTGTTCACAGGGCTGCTCGGGGCTTAAAATATTAGACGGAAATTTACTCACCCAGCCTCTTGTCACAGAGAGATTTATGACGGAGGAAATTTTGAAAGCATTTCATTGGTATATAAATTTCCTGATTCTTTACAGTTTAATCTTTAATCATGTGTACTCAATTACAGGGAGGGTGGGGAGTCAGAAATGTCGCAGAGGCAGAAATCTTGGACTTTTCATGGGTCCTGTGGAAGCCTTATGGACTCATGCCGTGCTCTTGGATTAACTAGGGCAGATTCTGCTACTCAGACTTCATCTTGGCTCCCAAGCCCTGGGCATCTTGGTAATTTTTAAATATAATTTATTTAATTGTATATATTACTCAAAGTATTGTTTGCGTTAGGAAATTTATATTACTATGCTAGTGCTGCAAAGATGCTTCAAGAGTTGCTCTGTACAAGAAGAGGTGAAATCACAGACAAACACCACCGAGCTGCAGAGCAGCGGCACAGGACACCTATGGGCATGCACCATGCACCAAACCTGTGCTGTGTGACATGCCAACTGATATTTACAGCCAGTCCTCCTGGGAAGGAGTGAGATAGGCTTATGACATCATGGTTAATGTCTGAGAGGATCTGGCAGTTTCCTGAAGCTATAATAGCCAGGTAAATGGACCTAACTATTGGATGAGGTCATTAGCTACATTTGCCTATTTCCCCCTTGCTGGACTCTTTCTCCTATTGTTTAGACAAAACTACCAAACAGGAGAAAACTGATTTCCTCTGTCCCTCTGTCTAACTGTAGACTTGGGGTTGAGTGGGTATGCTCTCATCGTATCAGTTTGTCATGCAACCACTACATGACTTTTCAAAAATACACACTGGATAGATCTACATATAATTTTGATGAGGACAACCCCAGTCTCGGCAAGCAATGACATAGCTGCAGAAGGCCAAAGAGTTTGTAACAATTATGGCACTGTGAGGTGAGTGCTCCAATGAGAAATGTACAAGATTCTGTGGGAAGCTCTAACCCAAATCTGAAGGGAATTATCAAAGGCTTCCTGGAGGATGAAGTGTCGGTGTACAGGACTGTGGGACAAGAGGCAAATAACCCAGGAGCAGAGAAGAAGAAAAGGGGGCCAATAAAGGCAACATGGTGGAGCTGGTGAGGAGACTATTGTATTCAGCCTAATAGTCCAGGCTGTCTTGTAGTGACTCTTCCCAGAAAGCTCTCTGTCTACTGTAGTACCTGACTTTTTCAGTATTGATCAATCAGAAAATGTCTTTATTAATAAATTTCTAAGATTTATTATTTAGGGTATAGAGAGTTCAGTTCCCAGCTAGCTCCCATGTTGGGAGGCTCACAACCACTTATAACTACAATTCTAGGGGATCTGGTGATCTCTTCTGGTATCTATATGCATGAGGCACACAAGTGCATGTGCACATACACACAGCTACATAAACATAAAACAAGTCCTAAGAAGACCTATTAGTAGTTACTGTACAGAAGGTACTTGGTATGGGCTTGAGAATTCAAAGACTTTGCTTTTTGAGTGTTTCTGTATGTGCAATATGGCATATACACAAGTGTGTGCACACATGTAACTGTACAGTACATTCAAATCCAAAGGCAAGTGATAACATCTTTCACTATAACTCTTACTCATTCAGGACAGGCTCTCTCACTGAACCTGGAGCTCTCTGACACAAACTTCTCAACACAGACATAGGAATCCTTTCATCTTGCCCTCTAGGCACCAGGATTAATGGATGGTACTACCAAGACTAGCTTTGAACATGGGGGTTGGGGATGCAAACTCAGATCCCCAAGTTTTCACAATAAATATTCTACCCACTGAGTCCTTTCTCCAGATCTAGAGACCCTACTTCCACCTTCACAGAATAATTGCTGTGGAGTTGGAACATGCTCCGAGAAGCAAGAGAAAGAAGGAAATCTAATACTGATGACAGCTTTTAAATCAGAGTCAGAAAAATTCCTGATGTGATACCCAGACCTTGGAGTCAGACCCTGGCTTCCCCATTCTTACTATACCTGCTTGCACAAATTACTTGGCCTGTTCTCCACCTATAAAACGGGAATAATAAAAGGTCCTTGTCGAGGCTGTGGCACGGATTAGTGTGGTAATGCATGTGCAGCATTTAGCATCCTGCTCTGCTTGGCACAGGGCAGGCACACAATAAATGGCTTAGCCATTATATTATTATAATTAATTCAGCACATAAATACTCATGTGCCTGTTTCTGTGCTTCCTTTCAAGCATTTGATTTCAGGTTCTTCTGGCTTCATGCCACACTGGCCATTGCTGTACCTACATCTCTCCCATTCCCCTACCAGAGACTCCCTTAAGTCAGTGTCTTCTTGAAAAACAAGTGTTAAATCACTGTCCTGTCGGGAAACTGGTTCTCTGTGTCATAAGTAGGCTTCAGAGTCTTTGGAGCACCTGGCTAACTCTCCTTGAACTATTCATTTCACCACAACACAGGATCTGTCTGTCCTGGATGCCTGCAGTCTTCCGTTATCACAGACATGGGAGTTGATTCTGTACCCTGAGTGATGTGGGTTTTTTTTTTTCTATTTTACAATAACCTTCCATCATCTATTCATTCTATTAGCCGCTAATGTTTTCCAGGCCCTTATGTAGCCCGAGTTTAGCAATGGTCTTGTCTTAAAATGTCATAGGGGATAATTAAGTCTCAGTGATTCATCTCACCCCAAGCCAATCTGGAGTATGTGTTCTGAGTCAGTAACCAAAATCATATTTGTGTGAAGAAAAAAATAAAGAAAAGAAAGAAAGAAAAATAAGCAAAGATTGAGCCTGTTTCCCCATTAAAGAACAAGTCAAAGACTATGACAACCGCTCAGTAGGTAAAGTGCATGCTGCATAAGCATGGGCTGCTGAGTTCAGAGCCCTAGTAGCCACATAAAAGCTGGGTATGCTGCAGGCATTTGTAACCCCTCCTCGGGAGGTGCTGCAGACAGACAGATCTTAGGGACTTCCTGGTCATCTAGTACAAAAAAAAACAAAACTGTAAGCCCCATTCAATAACATATTTTAGCCTCAAAATGAGGTGAAACATGATAGAACATATTTGATGTCAACTTCTGGCCTTCAGCCTTATATGGCACACACACACACACACACACACACACACACACACACACACACACAAGTAAAGATTCGTTATGTGATCATTTTGAGGCATTAACAACTATTATTCACTTCCTACTTATTTACTGAGGGTGGACACTGAGGGAGTGTCCTGTCCTGTTCACTGTCCAGTGCCTTCCAGAAACACTGACACCATTCTGAGAAGCTGGGAAGTGACAAGAGAAAGAGAGAAAGAGAGAGAGAGAGACAGAGACAGAGACAGAGACAGAGACAGAGAGACAGAGACAGAGAGACAAAGAGAGAGAGAGAGAGAGAAAGAGAGAGAGAGAGAGAGAGAGAGAGAGAGAGAGATCTGACGTGCTGGTGGGAAATAGGAGGTTTGAGCTTGTGTGCAGATTAAAGTCAAGGCCATGGAAGAGTATACAAGTGAAAGTGCTCAGTCACACCGTTGACAATGTCAGTGAAGAGGAAGAACAGGCAGACAGAGATACAGGCACCTTCCGGAGGAGACAGCTAGACCTTCGGTATCTATCTCACGGAAAGGGCAAATGCTTTACCACTGTGAGTAGCACAACTCCAAACGGCTTAGACTCCAACCTAAAATACTGACTGAAGTCCAGAGGTCTGGGGAGACAGTCTCAGCTGCTTACCTTCAAAGTGTTGTATGGATTTTCCATCCTGTCCTGCAGTATTCAAATAAGATTTTAAATTATCTCTTGCTAGAAACTGACTCAGCAGCATGACAGGAGACATCTAGCTTGTGTCCTGACAAGGACAAATTTCCTTATGCATGCATGCTAGGGAAAGGGGCTCCCAGTTCATCTTGAGGAAGGAGACATTCAGCACAGAACAGGTGGTCAGTTTTCAATCACTTCTGTTAGCCAGCTAACAAGGGACGCCCTGGTCTAAGAGGCACCTACATGTGATGGTTTGTGTGAGAATGATTCCAGAAAGATAGTTTGATGGCCAAGAGACCGTCACTACTGTATGGGATGAATTCAAAGACATTGGAAGGGATCAGAAAGCAATATAGAGTCTGGTAGTGTCCAGGAACAGTAGCTTCTAGAAAAATAGACTTGGTGCTGGAGGGAAGCCTCAGGCTGGGCAACCAGAAAACTCCTTGCTTTGGGACTCTGAAGAGAGAGGACCATGGAAAGTTCTAGGCAGGTTTCTGAGAAGCTGAGCTTTCTCTCCTGAGTAGAAACAGCTTGTTAGAACTTAGTTGCTAGGGCATCTTTTACTGACAGATTGGATACAATCTTTTTTCCCTGATGGGGGTTAGGGGGCAGGCTTCAAAAGCAGGTAAGGAAAGGGAAGCTGGGAGAAGGGACAGCCAGCTGTCAGGACAGCTCCTGCCGATGTGCCCACAGCATCGAAAGCCAATCCCTAAGCCTGGAAGGTAGTCAGCAAATCCAAGAGCCAACAAGTTGTACAAGAGCATCCCAACAGGCTGCAGGACAGGGAGCCTAGCCACAGGGTGGGCTCAGCTCTCATGTGACATGAGCACTCTCCTTGTACCAAATTAAACCAATTTGATCAAAATTTGTAATGCAGAGGAGCGTAATTAAATTGAAGATTTTAATTAGGCATGGTTTTGATGAAACTTAACAGGAGCAGGCAGGAACAGTCTTGCTGTCTATTAAACATAATCCTGTGCAGTGAAGAGCTTGCTAGTTGATGATCTTTAATGGTTACCCAGATCTCAGCTTCTTGCAGTGTCATCTTGGAGGAGGGATGTAGAAAGGGACATGGGAGTTAAAGGAGAGAAAAGGGTAAGACATGCATAGGGGTGTGTCTTCATCAATGAAATGCTGGTGCTAAGCTTTTAGGGTGCCCAATGAGTTGCTTCCCTTATCTGCCAAGGTGGGGAAACAGTGAAAATCATATTCAGGGATGCTCTGCTGTAATGGATGAGGAAGGAAAAGGCAAGGCTCCCTGCAGGCTGAGAGGCTCCTCCAATGGCTTGCTCTGCTGATTGCTTTGAGCCTCTCAATTTCACTTCACAAAATTTGAACCTTCCCCTGATCTCTTAATAAAGAAGCAGAAAGAAGGCCTCTGGGAGCAGTTATCTGGGCAGGGTCATCCCTCAGGACTGACGCTCAGGTGGATCCAGGAAGGCCAGCTTCCCTAGTTTGGCTGTCAGTGTAAAAGGGAGAACCAGAAATAGGGTCTGGCTGTACTCATGAAACAATGGACAGGACAATGGAGGAGTAAGTGAATATTCTAGAACTCTCCAGATGCATACAGAGTCAAAAACTGTCAACCAGACATGTTGTTCTGCAAAAAGTGTCTTGTTTTGCAAGAGATACCTCACGTCTTTCCTTTCTTCTTTTCTTCCTTTTCCCAATGAATGTTTCCTAAGGCTTCACTGAGAAGCACAGCACCAAGCACTATACATTTTGACAAATGTCTAAGAGTTCGAATTCCCTCCTACCTTCAAGGGTTTCACAGAGTAGTACAAGAGATGGTCAGTGGACATGTATGTGGGACTTTGAGAAGCTAAGGAAAAGCATAACAAAGAAATAATTCTTTGTCTTAGATAAGCAGTAAACCTTAGTGGACATACCAAATCTGACCCATGGTTTGCTTTGTAAATAAAGTTTTATTAGAACACAGCCATTTCCATCCATTTACATACTGTCTACAGATACTTTTTGCTGCAATAATATAACAGCAGGGAACCACACAGCTCCAACAAGCCAAGATAGTTGCTATGTGACATTTTATAGAAAGAGTAGTCTGGACTCTTTCTTTAGATGGTCAGGGATGGTCTTTTGTAGATGGTCTGGGATGGTCTTTTATAGTCAAGCTTAGCTATGGCTTGAGAAGGTGATAACTTAGCTAAGGTGGGAGTTCTATATGGTATGTGGGTGCACACAGAGACAGGATGAGGATGGGTTTAGTAAGCATAAGTAACTAAGGATCTTGTGGTGAAAAGGTGGTGCTAGAATGAACTGGATAAGCAGAAGAGAGGAGAGAGGCATATAACCCAAAATTTTCTCTTGGGTCCTGGGAAGGGGTTGACTGTGTTCTGAGTGTTCAGAAAGCCACTGAAACTTTTAGACAGGATGATGATATAATGCTTTTGTTAAAAAAACATTCTGGCTACAGTGATAACAGTAGTTTGAGAAGAAATGGTCCACATGAATGGTAAGCTTGGGTCAAGTTGATGTCAGTATAGTTTGAAGAACTTTGGGTAGATTTGGAATGCCTCTGGGCAATAGAGCTGACAACTTTTGGAGATATGCTAAATGTTAGAGGGGTGCTTGCTAACAGAGAAAGTCCATGAGTGTTCACTCCAAGATTTTTGGTCGGAGTAATAAAGTACATGGGGGTCCCATCTGCTGAAGGTGGGAGAACAAGAATTGGAAGGCTAGGAAGGTGTATGGATGGTTTAGGGGTTCAGCACAGGCTTGGGGGTGTGTCTCAGTTAGAGGAAGAGAGTTTGCCTGGCATGCACAATATCAAAGTTTAATCCTCAGCATTGCATAAACCAAGGGTTGTGACACATCTATAATCCCAGCATTTCAGGGTGAGAAGCAGGGGGATTCGAAATTCAAGATCATCTTTAGATACATAGTGAGTTTAAGACCAATGGAAAACACTGAAGGAAGGAAGGGAGGAAGGAAGGAAGAAAGGAAGGAAGGAAGGAAGGAAGGAAGGAAGGATGGAAGGATGGAAAGAAAGAAAGAATTAAGGGAGGGAGGGAGGGGCAGAGGGAAGGTGGCTGGGAAGGAGGGAGTTAGTGAAGGAATGTTCAATACTGAGGCCCATTCTTGAATGAATGAATAAATAAAAGTTCAGTGCTTTTTGTCCTCGTTAAAATTGAGATGCAGGTGATCCTCCAAGTGGAGATGACAGGGAGACAGCAGAATGGATGAATGACCTAAAGCACAGACAAGAGGCTCTGGCTAAAGATAAAATCCTGTGACTCATGGGTGTATAGATGGCATTTGAGCAAAGGGATAACATGAACTCCCCTAGGATGCGAGGTAAAGGGGAGAGGAAGTAAGAAGCGCAGCAGATGACTTCCTGCAGGCTGCTCAGCCCTGGTCTGGCCTGTTACTCATAGCTATTTATCAAAGCATTAGGCAAAGGGTAAAATACTGAAAAGACTTAATTAAGGAATATGTTTTTAAAAATGCAGCAAGTTATTCTTAGAGACATGCAGTTATTTCAAGATGAATCTGCCAGAGTTGATATCACATAGGTGGTCATGTTTCCTTTCCTATAACAAAAACACAAGTAGCAAATGCATTGGTTGAATGGTCAGAAGGGAGGATTACTCTCTTGAGCATTTAGTTGACGTCATCCCTTTTCAAGTTGACCGGTAATTGAATTGTTCAAAGTGGCAGTTCCTGCTCACAGCTCTTTAGCAGAGTCATTTTGACCAGCTGAGTAAAAGAGAGAATGCTCTCGATCAATCTGAATTAGCAAGGGTTCTCTAGAGGAACAGAACCTATAGAATAGCTACATACCACAAAAGCAAGCTTCTTAGATTGCCTTATACAGCACAGGCTGGGGAGCCTAAAAAGAGCTACCTTGATTCTGGAGATGATGAACCATATAGCTGTTCAGCTCACCAGGCTGGATGCCTAAGCATCTACAGTCTGGCACTGAAGGCCTGGAGGACTCCTGTAGAGTGTGGCTGGTTTCCATTCATATTGTCAGGGCAAAGAAGTCAGGTTCTGGTGGCAATGAAGGATGACCACAGTAGTGGCAACAGTCATGAAGATAGACTGGCTCACCAAATAGAAACAAAGGCAGACAAGTGAGCACCAGTGGCCCACCCTACTCCAGGAGAGGGCCTCCTTCCTCAGCTAATCCTTCCTGGAAATGTCCTACAGACTTGCACTGAGGTATATCTTACTTCATTCTAGATCCAATCAAGTTGACAAAAGATCACAGTCTACCTGGACAAATGGACAGAGTCTATGGTAAGATCTTAGGAATTGTATTTGTAATAAAGGCCCCAAAAGATTCTGATCTACAATACCCATGGCTTGTCACTTGGTAGTTTTCCTGGCTATTTCAAATGCAACCTGTGATCTGTATCACACAGATAACCTATATCTTCTAAGCGGACAAGGATCTGGATTTGTAAGGTTGGGGTGAAAGATAAACTTTATGTTTGTTGCTATAGACAGAGTGCAATGTCCCCAGTAGTATGTGTGATAATTCCTAATCCCCGGCTGGCTGCTTTTGGAAGGTGGTAACACTTTAAAAAAATGGTACCCAATGGGAGGCTTGAAGTTATTGGTGCATCTCTGTTACCTTTTCACCACATACCCAATACCTTTCTGACCTATCTGCCCATGCTCACTTGATCTGTGGCTCATTCATTCTCTAGCTACAGACCAATTCTGATCCTTGGATGCTGAACCAATTCAGATGTTCCCTATGCTCTAAGTTCTTCCCCAGCATCAAAGACACAGCCTGGTGTTTGTTCCTTTCTTCTTAGCGTAGCGATTTGCACAGATCTCTACTGGAACATTTACCATGATGTATTATAATTATGTGCTTTTTCCCCACACATCTCCAACCCCTAAGACAAACTGTGATGTCATTCCTCTTTCTATACTGAGTGTCTAGTTCAATGTCAGACTCATAGTAGATCCTTGATGAGTGTGTTAGGGAATCTAGTTCTTCTTTCTTGCTCTCAACCTCCCAGCAGCTTGTTCCTGATGTCATCAGCATACCTGTATGACCTGTATGAAATAACATGTCTTTTATTTTCTGTTTTGCCAGATACTTCCAGAGCAAAGAGATGAGCACATAATCTTGCTAAAAACAAATGCTAATAGATTTCCAGGTGGCATCAGGGAGATGTTGAAATGAAATGCACCAGCTATAGTGTGTAGTCTTCTTCAGTTCCATGTCTTGCCAAATGAGCTCTGTTATAGTCTGCTGCTCCAGGCTGCTATGTGCTAACCTCTGGGCAGACTAGAAGCATGTACTATGCACACACCAAGTACATTAACATTGTTGTCCATTACCATTATCAAAAACTAAAATGGAACACAGTCTGAATGAGGAGTCATGAAAGCCACAGAAGGTGTCTATGAAGGCCAATGTCAACTTGTCAGTTTGACAGGATCCAGAATCACCTCGAACACAAGTGCCCAGGCACAGCAGTGAGGGCTCATTTAGTCTCTGAGCATGACAATGAGGGGTTACGTGAATTGAGTTAATAGACATGGAAAACCCAATCCTAAAAGTGGGTACCACCATTCCTTAGGTTTGGGTCCTGGGCTGAATGAAAGAGGAAAAAATAAGCTGAGCACAAGAATTCATTCCTCTTGGTCTTGACTGTGCATGAGCCTCAGTCATTGCTCTGCCTCTTGACTGTGGTTGTCCTCAGGCACTCCTTCTGCCACCTAGACTGTCCTCAAACTGGCAGTCCAGACAAAGCTTTCATTCCTTAGCTTACTTTTGTCTGTCCAAGTATTTTATCACAGCAACAGAAAAGTAACAAAGCCAGTCTCCTTGACTTGTAGCCTATATAGCATCAGGCAGTTCATGAGGGCAGTTGTGTCACATGCGACATGCATGTACACAAATGTAAATTCTTCAAGTGGTTGGGTCCCTCCTTTTTTATAAGATTTTCAAAAGAATCTGGCACCCATAAGAGTTAGGATCTACTAATTTAAAAATGAATGTATACTTGTGTCTCTTTAAAAAAGATTTATTTTTATTTGTGTTGGGGGTGATAGTATGTGCACATGGGTTGGGTGTCTGAGGAGACCACAAGAGGGTGTTGAATATCCTAGAGCTGGAGTCACAGGCAGTTCCAGACAATTTTGAGCCATCCAATGTGAGTGATGGGAACCAAACTGAGGTCCTCTGCAAGAGCAGTAAGTTTCCTTAACCACAGTCATCTTTCCAGCCCCTATCTTTTTTTAGTGTCTGAATTCACAAAATAACATATAAATCTTTAACACTTACTTTAATTATTTATTTATCCATTCATTCCTCCATCCATTCTGTGTGTGTGTGAGAGAGAGAGAGAAAGAGAGAGAGAGAGAGAGAGAGAGAGAAAGAGAGAGAGAGAGAGAGAGAGAGGGAGGGAGGGAGGGAGGAGAGAGGAGAGAGAGGAGAGAGAGAGAGGGAGGGAGGTTCATATTGAGGCACACATATGGGCACATGGATATGGATATCTAGGACAGCATGTGGGAATAGCTCAGCTATTCAATCAGGTGGACTGAGGGTCTAATTGAACTCACTGGGCTTGTGGCCAAGCACTTTTACCTAGCAAGCCATCTTGCCAGCTCCTAACACATGAATCTTAAAAGGTCTTGGGAACATGAATGCTGCATTGTTAAATCTCAAGTTGACTATCTTTTCAAGAACTTCCATGCATGTTCTTTTCACCTGCAATGAGCCTCTTTTCAGCCTCAAAGCTAAGAAAGAGGAAATGGGTCTCGTTTCTAATAAATCCTGTAAATAAAACTGGCTCCTGCTGTATTAGAGCCCTGTAAAACAATTCCCTGAGGCTCAAGGGATTAAATAATAGAGGAGAATGTTTTGCACTAAGCCATGCAGATGATAGAGACTATTCCTGATACCGTACTTTATACAGATAACTCAACAACAAATTGGCTGTTTGAGTTCATGGTGTTGATCATCAAGACATGGCACAGATTTTCCCCTGGCTTTGGAATTTTTGCAGAGGCATCCTGAAGCTCTTGTTACTCACCAGCTTGCCAGTATACCTAAGAAATGCATGATGCTCTTGAAGCCAGTGTGAGCGTGTTTTGCCTGCAAAGCAGTTGTCTTCAGTCTTTCCTGTCAACCACTAGAAATGGTCAGGGTTCATTTAACATCCTGTGAGTAGTGCTGCCACCAGGGGCTTCTGGGAAGGAGATACAAGGTGGCACATGATTGAAAGAAGCCTTCACCTCTCCCAACATCTTTTCCAACATTTTTCCTCAGGTGTTTCCCTTTCATTGAATGATCTCCATGAAAACAGCACCTCTCACTTTCCTATCCCCATCCATCAGCCCTGCTGACTCACCCCACTTATCTTCTGATGCTTGTCACTTTCCTTTGGTTTGGCCCACTGAAGTCATTCGTTTGGATGACATCAGGAGCTGCCTAAGTTGTCTTACTTATTCTAGCTTTGTTCACACTCCAATTTAGAGAATCATCTTTCAAAATTTTCCACTGATATTCTTCTTTCTTTTCATCAGTACCCCAACCCCCTCCCCAAGAGACTGGAGACTGAGCATCAGCACAAAGAAGCATCTAGAGATGCCTTTGGTTCTGACCACACTAGGGCTAGTACAATCTATGCCTCCTAGGATCCCTCCCTTCCTAGCTGCTGTATTAATTAGCCTTCATTGCTACAGATCCTGGAGATAATCAATTTACCAATGAAAGATGGCTTGGGGACTTACAACTTTAGATGACTCAGCTCATAGGATTGGTTTTTGAGTGAAATATGAGCACTGTTCACCCACTGGCCAGGAAATAATAGAGAGCAGAGAGAAGGAAGGTCCCATAACACTCTTGGAGGACACATACCCCAGTGATCTATGGCTCCCGCTAATGATGTTATCTATGACCTTCCAATGGCTCCAACCTCAGGACCTTTGGAGGACATTCAAGATTGAACTAGAACCTCTGTTGCTTTTCCTCTCTGCCTGTGAACTCTAGGTAAACAAGAGCTTGGTTTCATTTACAGATATTACCACTTTCTATCCAGATGTGTTGCACAAGGAAAATAACCAGCACATGGAGAATGGATTGATACACAGCTCATAACTTGAAGATAACAAAGAACTTCCATGTGTGTTCTTTTCACCTGCCATGAGCCTCTTCTCAGCCTCAAAGCCAAGAAAGAGGAAATGGGTCTCTTTTTTGATTGGCAACATGGATAATGAAAAGGCAAATGTCTTGCAATGAAAGCAGTATGTATTAATGGGACATAGATAGATACACATCTCTTTTTCATGTTTGCTGATCCTTATGAAACCTCAAGCATGCTTTCCCTTAGCCCTCGAACTGTATCCAGAACACAGCTGAAGCTCCAGACTTCATTTCTCTTTGTAAATTCCTTGACCTTGCACTACCAAACCACAGTGTACATGCTGTAAGTGACAGAGCCATATCGTATCTGATATCTAAAGGATGATTTTCTCATTCCAAAAGAGTGTGATATTGACTAATGATTAATATCATAAATCGATCCATACCTAGCTAAGCTTTTTAGATTAGTTTTTAAAGCTCAAATAACTGAACACACAATACCACTCATTCACATTCATAGAGGGCTGAAAGGGATAATTCAGCATAGCCTGTCTGCCAAGTCTTTCCTGTTCTTGAACTAAGGACAAAAATCAAGAACTCTTAAATGGTTGGTAATTTCTAGTTCATTATTTTATTTCTGGTACTTCTGTCCAAATTGTAACAGTTTAATTCTGATAAACAAGGACTTATTTTCTCTCTAGACCTCTAGATGCCAAGTGCCCATTTACCTACTGGCCACAAAATGGATTGAGGCTATTTAGGTAGTATTATACATAGTTGTCCTTTCTGCCCTTGCCAGCCTTTCATAATTCATTCTCGGATAGAATCCACATCTCTGATTCACTAAGAGTCTATGGATCTCAAGTCAAGGCCAACCCTAAACGCTCTGTCACTGGCTTCTGTAACAGTAAGAAGGCTGGGAGTCATAAGTTGAGAAAGGTCCTCTGATAGCAATACATTTTAAGTACTAATCTTGTTTTCCTTTTTTCTTTTGGGGACTTCTCACATTCCTTCATCTGGTTGAGATTATCAGTCATGGCATCTACATTAGTTGCTTCTCATTGCTGTGGCAAAGCACTTGACAGAAGTAGTTCAAGAGAGGAAGCATGTGTTTTGGTTTATGGTCTCATAGACAGTGTGGTCCAACATGGGGAAGAGAAGGCATGGAAGTGGGTGAATGGAGCTTCATCCATGATGACAGAGCATGAGAGGGTAGACCTTCAATGACAGAAAATGAGGAAATGGTGAAGCAGGCATAAACTTCTAAGGCCCACCACTGGTAATCTACTGCCAACAACCAGGTCCCTGCCTCCTAAAAGCTCCACAGACTTCCAAAATACAGCCATGAGATTCTGAGGGGTATCTCAGATTCAAACCACAGCAGTGTCCCAGTTCAACCACAGACAGAGCTGTGCCTTACATGGCCCAATCTGTGTCCTTCTTGGGTCACAGAAACTTGCTCAAATTTAAACAAAACACCAAGTGAGACAATTAGAGGCTTCTAACCTTAGCCCTAACCCAGTGCAAACCACCTTTCTTTTGGGGATAATGTTATAATTTGGATGTCAAGTGTCCCTCAGAAGTAAATGTGTTGAAGGATCATGGTCTATTGGGAAGAGATTGAATCCTCAGGGCTCTAACTTATCTTTTTATGAATTCACAATATTTTGGCATTATTGGAAGGTAGTGGGGAGGAGAACATAGGACCTAATTAGCAGAAGTAGAACATTAGAAGATAGGCCTGGTCTTTAAGACCCTTCTCTCTTTGCTCCCTGGCAACTAGAAACAGCTTTCCTAGGCTAATCTTTTCTAAGGTGACATCTCTGTCACACACAGAAAACCAGGAAGACAGTCAACCATGGACGGACATGTCTGAAACTATGAGCCAAAATAGGTTTTCCTCCCTTTGAATTGTTGTCAACTATTGATTGCCATGACAACAAACCCGATTAATGAAGAAGCTAAGCTAAAACATTGTATATTGGGCTGACATGATGGATCAGTGAGTTAAGGTAGTTGGTGCCAAACCTGATGGCACAGTTGGGTTCCCAGGACACACATGGCAGAAGGGAGAACTGCCCTCTGATTTCCACACAAGCACTATGGGATATGTGCACCCATATGCATTTACACATGCATATATAGAAATCATCGATAGATACTATAAACATTTCTGAAGTTGTAGGTATATACTTGCCTGCTGGATGCTCTTTTGCTACCAGGGGAGGGCTGATCTGAAAAATGGCATTAGCAAAGACAAGCAGTGGCAGTCATGATGGAAGACATTTGTAAAGTATGACTTACAAAGCCAAGTATTCTAGATGACTTATCTGTATTAACTAATTTAATCATCATACACATAATTATGACCATGGTTACCACAACACTGCCATAAGTATGACTTAAGACTGGACAGCCTGGATTCTCAGCCTCTGCTCTCTAAAGAGGTGCAAGCAGAGTCACAGAGAGAAGGCAGTGGGAATCACAGATCCTTAGGTTCTGGTCCTGTCTGGTATCTAGGCTTCTGGAGTCTCTGCTACATGGCTCAACACCTTATTGTTTGTTGTTTAGCCAAACTAAGCTAGATTTCTATCCCTTCAAATTGGTCTAAAATGCTCCACCCCTCCCATCACCTTTCATTGTGATTGTCTCTTATTTTTTTCTACGTTGCCATAACTGATATTGTAGTAATTTTTGCTTTATTTGGTTTCTGTATGTAATCTAACCAACTTGAGGTAATTATTATTTCTATGTTTTCTTCCTGTCTTTTTAATAAATATTTGTATTATTATTCACATACATACTATGAGGTTATATAGACACTTTCCTATTTTTTGTTGTTTTTTGTTGTTGTTGGTTTTTTAGGACAGGTTTTCTCTATGTAGCTCTCACTGTTCTGGAACTCACTCTGTAGACCAAGCTGGCTGTGAATGCAGAAATCTGCCTGCCTCTGCCTCCTGAGTGCTGGAATTAAAGGCATGCACCACAAATGCCTGGCTCCCTCTTTCCTCCTTTAAAGACTATATCATGAACATTTTTCAGTGTTAAATACTGTGAAAACATAGATAATGACAGTTTCATTTGTGTGTGAATACAAATTGTGTATAGTCATATGTTTCCATGTGTGTAAATAAATGTTTGCTCCTATCTTCTATGTACTTCTTACCACTTGGCCTATTTCCTGATTTAACCTTATCTGGAAACAAAACAGATATGAAATCCTGGAAAGCAGCAGCTCTGCCTTGCTGTTCAGTGCCATTGGTGATCAGTCCTATAACCCACATCACCTTCTGCCCTATCTCATCCTCTCACACAGGATGTCAGAGATCTCAGAAATGGATGGAGGCTTCTTGCTGGCCCTTGCCTTTCCACCTGTGAGCAAAGGTCTGTTGGGCTCTGTAGCCAGCTTTGAGAAAGGGCCCAAGCCTTTATCAAAGATAAGTGAGCATAAAGCCAGGATGGCCCAGCCATTCCAGGTGTGATTTATTCCAAGGCATGCGGCGTTACCAGTTAACACAGTGAGAAACCTCTTGTTCCTGCCTTTCTAACTCTGCACATCAATAACAATTTGCTTGGCAAAGCTCTGGTGCTGGGCCTCAATAGTCAAACCACTCAGGAGGAAATACAAGAATAATGTTGAGAAATTAGGTTGAAATACCAAATAACTCTTTTCGTTATGTGCCTCCCAGTTAGCCCGTACAAAGGCTCATAGCATTTATGAAGCATTAAGTGCTACATAAAAGGCCAGTTATTGATGTGTAGATGAGGTAAAGAAGTAAATGTAAAGAGTATAAGAGTAATACAAAAATGCACAACACGGATGACAGTTCCATGTTTGACAAAGCCAGGAATGGGATGGGGAATGAAGACAACAGACTTCTATACTCCAACCAGGCATGTAAAGGCAACAGTAGGAGGCAGAAGGGAAGCTTGATAGTCCACGCTCAAGGAGGACATGAAGCCTGAGAGTTCAGAATGGGGCAGACATTCCAAGCCCAGAATAATCACAAGAAGAAGCATGATCTTATATTTTATGCATGTGTTTTTCATTAGCTGTCAGCTAGATTGCTGCTAAAGCTATGAATCACGCAGTTTGAGACTTACTACCAATTACCATCATGGATTCCACCTGAGCATGAAAGGAGCTAAGCAACTGTGAGAAAGACATCATACACGTAGGTATAAAAAGGAAGGAAGGAACAGATTCTTATTCCAGAGGATAGGATCAGTTTTATATTTCCCTGTTTACATGGCATTGACTAGTGATCGGCTTGCACACACAGGTCCAGCCTTTATGATCACCAGCACTGTTTTCAAGCTGGCCAGATACAGCTGTAGTTTTTGAGAGTTTCCTGGCCATCTAACTAAAAAGTTACTTGATCTCTCTGTACCTTAGCATACTACTCCATAAAACAGGACCAATAACTGCACCCACAGCATTACAATGCTACATAGAAAACATTAAAAAATGCATAGCAAGCGTAGCCCAGTTGCCTAGATCACAAGCAGGGCTCAAGGTAGTCTTGCTATTGATTTTTTTTCCAGAATGGACAGATTTACAAGAACAAATTTAATCAGGGTTTGAAAGTCTAGAAATAGTCAAGCTGCAATCAGCCCATCCTGTATTAGAATGTAAAACATAAGCCCACTTCCCACACAGTCCCCTGAATGTCTGTTTTCTATTTCTAACTTCTATTCACATTTAAAGCACACTATTTCAAAAAAAAAAATTAAAGAAAAATGCTTTCACCCACAAACACAGTCCCCACCCACTTCATTTCCTTTTTCCTTTCTGTCTAGTCTTTGCTCTGAAGTAGGATTTTACAGAATAGAATATTCTTGTGTTTTTCTATTAATCCGAATAGCCAGGGGATTTCATTTGTTTTACCCCTTCACACACATGTGACTCATTCTCCCTTGCGCTCAGTGTTCCTGTCGGTCAAATAGGGATAAAGACAAGTACATCACTTGATCCATGGGCTCACTGGAAGGAGTAGATAGGAAAATGGATATGATGAAGCTAGAGAGATAGCTCAAAGATTAAGAGCCTTTAGGACTCTTACAGGGGACTCAAGTTCAGTGTCCAGCACGCATGCTACACAGGTAACAACTGCTTGTAACTCCAGCCCCAAGAGATCTGGCCCTGATACCCCCTTCTAGCCTCTACCCATGTGTACACACACACACACACACACATACACACATCTTTTAAAAATAAGAAAATAGATATTAAAATGTTAAACAAAACAATGATGACTGTCTTCATCACTTCTGAGAAGGGCTGTCTTCTCCAGGAGCAAGTGTGATAACAAATGTGAGGGGACTTAAGGAAAGTGGGGTTATTAAATGAGCAGGAAAAAGAAAGTTTGAGATGTGCAGTTTAAAGGAAATGGGGAAATAACTCTCTCAATTGTGGAATAGCTTTGAAGTTTTTCCAAAATTATAGTAAATTTTGCTCAAGTAGTTCTCTTCAGTGATTATGGTAAATTGTTGAATTGTCTTGTTCAATTTTGCCTCCTCTCTGAAAAAAAAAGAAAAGAAAAACAAAGCAAAACAAATTATACTCAATGGCCATTTGTCTAACCTTCCTAGAAACAATAAATTCCAGGGTCTTTCAATATTTTAGAGAACATAGTAAACAAAGCCACCTACAAATTATACAATAAATAAATAAAGACAAAAGTAACAAGCTGGAGGGGTGAGCAAAAGTAGTTATGGCACAGATGTTAAATCCCTTCACCCTCCAGGAACTCTCCCAAAGGAATTCCCTGCAATGATGGATTAGTGAGCAATGCTGAAACTGCAGAGCATCTCATAAGATGATCATCAGAAGTGCTTCCCATGGCAGCAACCTGGAGTACCTCACATGAGTCAATACAGGTTAGGGTATGCTGCAGTAACAACACTCTCCAAAATTTGAAACTGTGGAACTGCAAGTATGGATTTCTCACTTATTCTAAATACCCAGTGTAAGTGGACAGGAACATTCCTCAGTGTGCATACGCATGCAGTGTGATGATCAGTGTTAACACAGTGCAGAATCTAGAATCACCTAGGAAACGCATGTCTGTGAGGGATTATTTGGAACATACTAGCCTCTCATTGTGCCCATGCGAATTGGTTGGGTTCATTCTGGTTAAAGTGGGCAGCCCCATTCCAAGGACTTGGATCCTGAACTGGAGTAAACAGGGGAAGATCTACGAATATGAGCATTTATCATAGTCTGTTCCCTGACAATAGATGAGTGCAACCAGCTGCCTAAGTCTGCTGCCATGCCTTCCCTGGCATGATGGGCTGTACCCTTAAGCAGTGAGCCAAAGCAACCCCCTTCTTCTCTAAATCTCATCTGTCAAAGCGTTTTCTCCTAGTGATAGGAAAAGCAACTAATGAAGGGAGAAAAATTGAGCAAGATGCCATCTTGACTTGCGCTCCTTTAAGTATCTTGGCAAAGGGTGGAAAGCAAAGTCCAGAAGTAATACATTCCTCCTTGCTCACACTGTTGCCCAATGGCAACACTCTCTCCTGCCCAGGTGGAGAGACAGAGTCATGCATCGGGTGGCGGTCATGCCTACCAAGAACTATTCAGATATTTATCCTTCAGCCCTTAGAATACCTAGACCTCAACTGAACCAAATCCACAAGACCTCTGAAAGAGAGTCATTTTCTTTCCCCAGTATGGTCAGCTTTAGAGAGCACCATGGCCCTGGAGAGTGGTTCACTTGGTGGAGCAGAAGCAGTTTGGTTCTTGTGAACAGTTAGTTTGACTTGCTGGAGGGAGAATTCAGAGGCATACATGGAGTGAGAGAAACTTGTCTTGCCTCCCATGGGAATGCAGATATGCAGAATGGAGAGTTTAACTGCTCTAACACAAGTTTCTCCCAGCATTTAGAAATCTGTCTCTTGCTACTTAACACTGGCTGCTCTCACACCCCCAGGATGGGCACAGGCCAGGCCCTCTGTGGGATACTTGATTCCTGTTGCAGATTCATGGAGATTGTCATTGTTTGACTTTTACCAGAAAAGTGGGGCCAAGGGTGCACAGCTTGTTTGCCCAGAGTAATACAACATTACTCTGATGTGTAATGCAACACCATTAGTCTTGGCCCTCATTTGTTTAAAGAGGCTTAGGAGAACATCTTCTGAGACTTGGGAATCAAGAAGCATGAGGCTTGCCTCCTGTAAATAGCCTTGAAAACATCCCGCTTTTCCTGTGTAACTGTGGGTGTGCTTATGTGCATGCACATGAGTACACATACATGTAGAGGCCAGAGGTCAACCTTAAAGGTTGTTTCTTGGGAGCAATCCTTGTAAGTTTTTAAGTCAAGGTCTCTCACAGGGAGACCTAACAGGGTCCAGTTAGACTGGACCAACTAACCAATGAGGCCCATCCATCCATCTATTTTCATCTCCCCAATGCTAGGGATACAAGGACCACCACACCTGACTTCTTACATGAATTCTAGAGATCAAACTTAGGCCCTCATGCTTGCATGGCAAGTACATGACAAGCTATCTCCCCAGCCCCATTCTATTACCTTCTAGCTGATGCAAGTCTTCTTTCTCCAACCATGATCCTATCTCACTTTTCCAATGATATCAATGTACCTGCTAACCCTCTTTCTCTTCTACAATACTTTCCCTGTAAAGTGTGTAGCTCTCCAAAATGGGAGAGTTAGAATTAATTACATTGTTACATCTATCATTACTGCATACAACACTTTAAAGGACTCTAAAGAAGGAAGACCATTATTATTTTCTTTTGCAAATGAAAGTGAGACTCAGGCAAATCAAGAGATCATCAGTAGAGCCAAGAATCCAACTGCCCTACTTAACTCACACTAAGCACAGCCCAGACTCATTTGAGAAGAATGATCCTACTGGAGAATTGACTCGATTAGCTGGTCTGAGGTCATGACAGTGGATTTTAGCCTTGGTTGTTACTTGATGCTGTAGGGTCAGCCTACTGTGGTGGACAGACACCAAATCCCTTCCTTAGGCAGGTGAGCGTATCCCATATACAAAGCCATCTGAGAGCCTGTCTGTGAGCCAGAAAGCAGCAGTCTCTGAAGTTCCTGCCATACTTCTTTGAGTATAAAGATGCAAGGCAGCCTGCCTTCAGCTTCCTGCTGCAGCTCCTACTTTGATTTCCCTTAATGTTTGACTGTGACCTGGAGTTGTGAGCTAAAATAAATCTCTCATGCCCTGTGTTGCTTTTGGTCAGAATGCTTTCTCACACTACTGTTGGGCAGTATGCCACCAGACAGAAGAACTGGTGAAGTTGAAGCAAGTACAGAACACCAATAAATCTCACAATTGAGAATGGCAGGAGTTTCAAACTAGCTCCTGACCAGCTTTCTGTCCTGGATCATGTGACCACAACACCCCACTAGGAGGATCATGACAATCAGTCATGTAGGGTCAACACCTGAAGTCTTTCCCCATGCAAATAGAGCATCCCTAACATGTTAGACTGAGCCAATGGGAAGCATCTACTCCTAGATCCCATCCCACCTCCAAAATGTTTATAATGTCCCTACCCACAAGGAATAAAGTGTATGAGTTATTTCACCAAAGATTGTCTGGAGGTACCTGTCTTATTGAGCTGGGAAACTCCAGGGAAGAGTTTTCTCTCCTGAAGCATTCACCACTGAACCTCAACTCCACCCAATACGACAGGTGCACACTTGACTCTGCCACTTCCTGATCAGAGTCTGGCTCCTAGCTGCCTGCTGTGTCTCGCTGCCTGCCACCAACTCCAGGGCAAGGAAAAGGTCCAGCAGCTTGCCCTTCTTTGGCTTCCCTTAGAGATCTGTAACACTTTGGTCCTTCTGTTCATGCCAGAGCCCCGGGAGACCTTTTATTCTGGCCATCAGGGCTAAGGATGCCCCACTGGCTGTGCTCTGGTATGCAAACTGGCACAGTAACAGAAAGGAATCTGGAACCATAGTCCAGCTCCAGTGGCTCCCTGGGAACTCTTGCCACCATCCTGCTTGGCACTCACATGTGCTATTTCCTTCCCAGGAGGTAATGTTAGACATTGACTAAGCCTTGCCCTATAGTGCTGGCCTTGTGGGAGATGCTGAAGAAGCAACACTGTCAATCAAAGGCTTGTCACCAGATAAAATGTATTTACTGTCAAAAGAAATGATCCAATTCCCAAGCTGTGTCAGGAAGCAACCTCAGATGAACTCTGAGTGCTGCACATTAATCATTGCTAGACGTCTCCCAAAACTCTGGACTGCCTGCATGAGGAGTTGAGTCTCTTAGGCAAAAAAAAAAAAAAAAAAAAAAAAAAAAAACTGTGGCAGGGCCAAGCCCAGGGACTTGGAAGTCTCTCACCTGAGCCAACTCCACCATCATGACCAAAGACACAAATGCTGGGTCTACACGGACCAAGGGTTTTTCTGCAAGGCTTAATTAACAAAGGCATCTGGGGAGCTCTGAATATGACATAGAGGGCAACAGAAAACCTCTAGCAAAAATATTGTCTTAGAGGATGAGGCATGGGAAATAATTGCTTAATGGATGGAGAGTCTCCCTTGGGGGTGATGGAGATGTCTGAGAATTAGAGAGCACTGGCCATTGTATAATACTGTAAATTTACTAAATTCCATTGATGTCATAGTTTAAAAATTATTTCTACATTTATATAAATTTTGCCTTGATTTAGAAATCTAAGGTTAAAAATAATCTTCCTTCTGCCAAGTCATGGCTCCCGAAGGGCCATGTTCAAAGTATGACTGAATACCTGCCAGCTCTGCTTCCCACCCTTCAAACCTACCACCTTTCTTGAAGCCAGGATGCTAGGATCCTTTCATGTCTTCCTCGCTTTTCCCTGTGGGGAGAAGGCTTTTTCTCAGGTTGTTGAGGTTGAGGAAGGAAAGAGCCTTTTGTGTCTGTCCATAGACCCCTAGCCATTAGCTCCAAGTTTCTACTGTTACTAGCTGTGGTGTCCTTAAAAAAAAAAAAAAACAACAACAACAACAACAACAAAAAACCCTTCTCATGATGATAGGCCTTCTTATTGGTACCTGGACCTCCATCCTTTTCTGCTTGCTGCTCTGAGCCACTGCATATTGTCTTATATCAGTATACCTTGCTCTCTGCTCATACTTAGAGAAAGGAGAGTATATTTCATTTCTTTACATAGATCTGTAACGTGCTCCAAGATCTTAACACAACCAACATCATGTTGATGATATCGTTTAGACATTAGAACACAGCACATAGGACCAACATCTCTCAAAACAGGAACAAAGGCCTAATTCATCAAAGACCTAGTCCATGCTTCCAGGATACAGGAAAGTCCCTAAGTGTACTAAGCTTACTTTTTTGGTTCTGTAGTTTTACTGCTTACTGTCTTTGCTAACCAAAGCATGTTAACCAGAATGATGTGTGTATGTGTGTCTGTGTGTGTGTGTGTGTTTTCCACCAAAACCAAAGAATGGTGAAACATGAGATTGCATGGTTTGGACAAGTTCCCCATGCAGCTACTGGCTGCCAATAGACTTTCTATTTGGCTTTAGGAGTGTGCAGTCACCTGAGGTCATGTTGATGTCTGTGATCCATGCTGCCACAGAAAACCTTGCCATGGTCCTAATGTAACTGGGTGTGATAATGTTCATGGCCCATTATTACCACTGAAGGCCAAGCAGATGTCTGTGCCTGTAGCCATGTCTATGGGCCAGGCTGCTGTCAGAAACCATACTAGTGTCTTTGGGCTATATTGTCCTGGAGGGCCACATTGATGTCCTTGGCCTGTGCTGCCACTGGGGGATATGATGGGGTTTGTGGTCCATGCTGCAGCAGAGGGACATGTTAATGTCTATGGTCTGTAGTGCCACCAGAGGACATGCTGAGGTATGTGACATGCTGACACTGGAGACCATATGGATGCCCATTGTGGGCATCAGAAACCATGTGGAAATCCATGACCTGTACTCCTGATGACTGTAAAGGGCAAGGAAGCTTCTGTTGAAGTTGTATCAATGACTGCAGCCTCACAATTGAGAAAGAGGGACACAGAAATTCCCTGTGAGAACCCCTACTCCAACCCACATCACTCCCCCAAGGAAACAGACAGAAAGCCATCAAAGAGAATTCTTAAAATTTTGATAAAGATACTGAAGTGTAGTTCTCCACAATTGACGGCTTCTTTCAGGAGGGAAGAGGGGGAGTGGCTCAATTTTTCCTGAGGAGCTGGCGTTAACTGAGGAGTTTGACCGTGCTTCAGTAAGTAAATGGGCAACACAAACTAGACTTCCTCCTCCTCCTCCTCTTCCTCCTCCCCCTCCTTATTTTCATCCTTTTTTGGGGGATAGGGGGTCATGAGGGTCTGGAGCAGATCTGGGAGGACTGGAAAATGGATGTGGTCAGGGCACATAATGTGAAATTCCCAAACAATCAATAAAAATAATATGCTGGTGGAAAAAAAATGTGTGCATGTGTTCTCTGGTGAAATTACCTTCCCACCAAGCCTTTATGTGTGAAAACCCTGACCCTCGTCATTCAGTTTGAAGTTCTTAGTATTTAGTCACCATGATTACCACCAGCAGCAGCAGCATAGAACAGGAAGCTCTGTTTGCAGCGAAGATCCTTTGCTTGACTTCCTTTCCATCATTTGCTGTGGAAATTCATGGTGCTAGTCTCTTTCCTCTCACTATGGGTCTGCTTCAGCCCCCGTATCCTTCTAGGCTCACACAACAAAACTTTAGAAGGAGAAGGAAGGTCACTCTTACTATGTCTGCACAGCCGGGGATCTGGGGCATCATGGCGAACATATTTCTCTCCTCTCTCTGCTTTAGTTATGCTGTGGAGGCTGATTTCCCAGGCTTGATCAGTGAGGTCTGATCTCTGATTTGTTGAAGTAGCCCTCAGAGGCAGCTGTTCCCTCCCCACTCCTCCCTGAAGCTGTAAGCTGGTCCAAAATCATCCGGAAAACTTTCCTCTTTTTCTAGCTGATTTTGCCCACAGAGACCTTGTTAATGATCCTAAAAATTGTTTTATATTTCATAGCCATTTTAGAGTGTTTTGAAACCCTCATCATATTAACCATGTTACATGATTGTCCCAAGTCTCTTGAGACATGGGTAGAGAGGCAGCTTAGATTCATTCATTATGACGTGAGCTCAGAGAGGTTAAGTAACTTATCCAAAGTCACGTGGCCAGCCTGGCTGGGATAACCAAGTCTAGCAATCTTCTTTCTTACCCTGATCATAAACCCAGATATCTGTCCTCCTGTGCTAAATCAGAAACCTCACCATAAACATCTCAAGTAGTAAACTTCTGCCTCTAGGTGAGTTGGGCCCACTCTCCTTATTAGTTCCCCCCACCGTCTGCCTGACGCTCACCAAAACCAGAGGACACGGGAAATGGGCTGGTGTATCTCCCTTTGATCTGTTTTCAATAAAATCCTATTTACAAGATATACTTCACTTCTTTTGATGTGCGGCTCCTTAATTAGCTCACATCTAAGACTAGGCTGCCTGAGAGAGAGAAAATTAATTAGCTCATTCCATCTCCAAAAGACACAATTCTTGAACTAATCGTGGTATTTGAATGATTAATCTGCTTTAAATACACATGTGTTTAGGAGTATTACAGTTAGGGAAAAATCCATAATGAGGAAGGAGACAGCAGGCGAAGGAGCATGGGATAAGCTGGGAGTCTGTGGCAAAGACCAAGGAGAAGTTTTGAACTTTTTCAATGACGTCACAGGCAACGTTCATTCTGAGGCCTCCTAAAGTCATCTGCTTCACGCTCCTTTGCCAGCAACATTCACCCTGGTGGCAAATGTTTTTAAAGCTAAGCAAGTGATATACATTGCTCTACTGCTAGGAAATGAAAAAGGGAAGACATGTCTACTTTATACTAACTCGTTAACAATTGAGACTATTTCTTTGTGACTTGTATAACTCCTAGTTGTGCCTTAAAACACTCTGTCTGGCAAAGAAGGCACAAAAAAGGAGACTATGGTAAATGGGAAGGACAGGACCTCCCAATGCTGGACCATCACATAAGCAAACATCCATGCATAAGTGGGATTGAAAGAAGGGGCCATGTGCTAGGGTCGTTGTCCCTAGAATTGCATGTTTAGAGGTATGTGAACTTTTAGGAGGTGGGACTTTGTGGGAGGTCCTTAAGTTATTGGGAGGATGCCCCTGTGCTCCAGATCTCCCTCTCTGCTTCCTGGAGGATGAGGGAGGTGGTTTTGATCCACCTTGGGCTCTTTCTACATTGTGCTGCTTCACCAGATGCCTAATGCCGTGGGGCCACTTGATCAGGTATTGGAAACCCCAAAATCATGAGCCACATGAACTTTTTCTTTATGTACATCAATTGTCTCAAATATTTCATTATAGTAATAGAAACCTTACTAACACATGATGATCTGGTAGTTGAAATTAAGTGTGAATTATTCTCCACTTATCTTCCAGGCCAACACTAAGTAAGTGAAGTATTTGGCCATCTAGATATCACATCATTTTAAATCTGGTGCAAATCCATCTGAACAAACAGCATTTCTCCTGGCACTGAAGCCGGGGAGAAAATGTATCATGTTGTGTCTTATCCTTATTAAAGATCATTGAGCAATATGATAACCAATAACTCTGAAAAGGACTTTGAAAAAGATTCTGTGATGTTCATTTTGTGTCTGGTTTTAAGAGACAGAGTGATAACATTAAATTAAGACTTAGTTCTGAGATAATAGGGAATAGAAAAATAGGAGAATTGCTGTAAGGAACCTCATCGTGGTGGTTTCTAGCCTCCCCTTCCCAGTTCCCATCTCTCTCTGCCTTTCTATGGCCTGGGATGGAGGGCAATATCACACTATGAGGTGGAGGCTGAGCCCTGTGCACCTTCCTCCACTTCAGTTCCATTTAGTAAACTCAGGTATACTATTATGCCAAGTAGGGACAGGGGACAAGCCTTAGTTTTGGTGTACTAACAGGAAAAGTCATTTTCCATCTTTCCATCCTTCCATCTTTCCATCTCCTTTTCTGGAGACCAAAAAGGGTATACATATGATGTATATGATGTATATGATGTATATGATGTATGTGTATCTGATGTATATGTGTGTGATGTATACGTGTATGATGTATATATACATATGTGTATATATGTATATATACACATATATGTGTGTATATATACATGTGTTGAATTATTAAGGACCTGCAAAGTTTACCCACTTGTTAAAATATACTTTGAAAACTCTGACAGTGTCTTCTGCAATGGCTCCACTATGTCATTAAAGCACTGACAGGCAGTGGACAAAGGAAGTGGTGTGTCTGTGCTGTAATGTAGCTTTACTTCCAGAAGCAGTCCAGGGACTGGCTCTGACACATGAGCCACAATCAATTTGCTAAGAAAACACAGAGCTATGAAATAAACACAGAGCACAATATGCACCAGGCTTACACATGACTTTAAGTGCCTTAACTACAGTTTTCTAAAGTCTCCGAAGGGGTTAAGGAGATTGGCTCAGGTGCTCATTGGGTAAGCCTGGAGACCTAGCTCCCACTTATAAAGCTGTGCACTACAATGAACACCAGAAATTCCAGTGCTGGACCTTGCTGGCCAAGTAGTCTAGCTGTATCCATGAGCTACAGTTTCAGTGAGACATCCTGTCTTAAAGAATAAGATAGAGGGGCTGGAGATATGGTTTAATGGTTAAAGGCATTTGTTGCTTTTGTAGAAGACCTAGATTCAATTCCCAGCACTCACAGGGTGGCTCACAATCACCTATATCTCTGTGTCCTGGATATCTGATGTCTTCTTCTAGCCTCCATGAGAACCAGCAAGCACATGGTACACATCCATACATGTAGGCAAAACACTCATACACTCAAATCTTTCTTCAATTCAAACATAGAGAAAGGTGCAATCAGTGGGCTATAAAAAGCCAGGGAAGCCAGGAAGTTGGGACGCAAGGGTAGATCTGGGAGCAGTTAGCGGAGGAGTGGCAAGTGAACATGATCAAAATACATTGTATACAGTGTGTGATTTTTCAAAGAATTAATGAAAATATTATATGAATAAATGAATTAGGTAGCAAGATTGAGAAAGAACAGACATTGACTTCTGATCTCTACATTTACACATATATAGACTAAAGGTTTCCTTGAAAATTAGATATAAAAATAGATAATGTTTGATTAAATACTATACTTTATTGGCATTAATACAATCCAAATGTTATTTCAACACATGATTAATATATGAGACATGCTGGTCTTTGCAATGCAGCCTATATTTTACATATCTCACTTGGACCATCCTTGTCTAAATGGTCTTAAAGTTTGACCACTGCTGGTTCTCAGAGGCTTAGTCCACTTCCAGCCTTTGCTGGTAGTCCTAATTTCCATCACAAAAACCATAAACCAAGGAGCTGTTGTTGTGTTTCCCCACCCCTGCTAGTTTAATAGAAGACTGCAAAGGATGTAGTATTGAATGCTGGGAAATGGAAGTCACTCCCAAAATCTTGATTGCTATCTCAGCAAATGAGGTCTTCATAAAGAAATGTAGGCATTGACCCCTACACTGCTTGAAGGCAGGAGAGGCAGGAACACTCCTAGAGGTGAGTATAGGGCAGGGGCCAGTCAGAGACTGGGATGGAAAAGCCAAAAGTTATGTAATGACTTACATAAATATGCATTGCATTCTGACCGGTGAGTCACAGCATAATCTGTTTTTGTGTTCAATTTGGTGTGTGTGTGTGTGTGTGTGTGTGTGTGTGTGTGTGTGTATTTGGGTGGCTGTGGAGACCAGAAAAGGGTATTAGATTTCTACTGGAGCTGGAGTCACAAGTAGTTGTGAGCCACCCACTGTAAGTGCTATTAACCAAAGCTGGGTCCTCTAGAGAGCAGCAAGCACTTTAGCCACTGAGCCACCCATTTTCCAGTCCATAATCTAAACATCTTACCAGTGAACATATCAGAGCCCCTTTCCGGAACATTCTCCCCTCAACAATGTCCTGTCACCACAGATCTGTGACCAAAATTCATGATCCAAGAAGATAGTGCCCCAGTCAATAATTTTCCCAATATGATATGAAACAAGAGATTTTAACAGCAGTTTCTAGACAGCTGTAGAGGACCAGGATGCTGAAATTTCCTGCAGAATTGGCCTCTAGAGTCATCTGAAAGGAGAAAACTTCAGTAGAGAAAATGTACCCATAAAAATCTATCTGTAGGGCATTTTTCTTAATTAGTGATTGATAGGTGAAGGCCAAGCCCATTGTGGGTGGCAATATCCTTGAGCTGGGGACCTGGGTAAGAAAGCAGACTGAGCAAGTCATGGGAAGCAAGCCAGTAAACAGTACCCCTCCATGGCCTCTGCATCAGCTCCTGCCTCTGACTTCCTGCCCTGTTTCAGTTCCTGTCCTAACTTCTTTCAGTGATGAACAGTGATTTGGAAGTATAAGCCAAATAAACCCTTACCTCACCAAGTTGCTTTGGTCACAGTGTTTCATCACAGCAATAGTCACCCTGACTAAGGCAAAATGTATTTGGAGAGGCCAGTGCTAAGTGTTTCTTGCCACTTCCCACTCTGCTTGCCTTTATGTTGGTGACAAGAGCCTTCAAGCCAGTAAGGATTTGACAGCTGCACTCAAAGACTTGTGAGATCTGATGCTGGGAGAAGAAAGAAGGGCCTGTTGTCCTGAAGTTTTCTGGTATGACCGGAAAGTTCTAGAAGACCCCAGAGACTTTATAAGGGATAGATACAGGGCCAGGAGTCAAAAGGTAGTGGTGGAGATTGGGAAAGGAATGTGGTTCCCAAGTCCCATGCCCATGCCTAGTTGAGGATAGGTGGATGACACAGATGAGTGACAGAGGGTATATATGGCCTGAGGGTCAAGTGAAACTGCACCACAGGAGCTACAGTGACCAGGAAAAGAGGTGGGGAGAGGGGGAAGAAGAGGGATGAGAAGCAGGGGAGGATGGGGAGGAAAGAGAGGATGGGAGAACCAAGCACTAAGCATGATGTGTAATACCTTGGTTTAGGCACTCCGCATTAATGCTACCGCATACTCCGGGCTGATTGTGGTATTAAATAAAGGGTAAGTTATGGAGAAGGAAGTGTGTGCTGTATGAGTTCTTGGAGTGCAGGAATTCCAGACCCTTTTCATCAGGCTAATAGAGTTGGTCTTTCTGACTCATCAGGCCACACCAAATTCCCCATGATCTAACCTAGTGGGAAGAAAAGCATTAAAAATAACAGATCTGTGATAGAGAAGGATTGCTCAGTGGTTAAGAGCAAGGACTGCTCTAACAGATTACCTGAATTCAGTTTTCCAACACTCATGGCAGATGACAACTTTCAACTTGTAATTGCAGCTCCAGAGAATCCGATGCCCTCTCTGTCCTATGTGGGCACCTGAACACACTTGGTATTTATATATACAGGCACACACACACACACACACACACACACACACACACTCACACACACTCACACTCACATAAATATATATCATATAAAAATTCAAAATACTAGTTAATATTTTACTGATGTATCATTTTATGTCCTATGCAATGGGCTTTGACCTATATAAAATGGTATCTTTTATTATTCTATTATTTTTTAATAATGTTAAGTTTTACTGTAAAATGTAGTAGTTTGTGCATGTTTACAGTGTGTATAAGCATATCAACCCTATTATCCTTCCTTATCTGCATCCCATGCCTACAGATACCCCTTCCTTCCAGACTTGTCCTCTTCCCACATTCATATCTTGTTGTCATGTCCAGGTGGCTGTAGGTGTTTTTTGCTCGTGGTTACAGCAGACATATCATGTGCAGAAACCAACATTTCATGGCACCCCTTCCCACCTTCTAGTGCTTATGATCTTCCTACCCTCTTTTTCAGTGATGTCCTCTGAGTCATGGTGAGGGTGATAAAATTGCCCTATTTAGGGATAGGCAATCAACTTATTCTATTTTATAGAAGAGAAAATCTGGGTTTGGAGGAATTAAGTAACTTCTTTAAAGTCGGGAGGTAGCAAAGACAACATTTGAAATCATGTAAACCACTTCCTCTATTGATGTTCTTTCTCAACCCGGCATGGCCTTCAGTCTTTGGGTATCTATTTCTTTTACTCTTGTCCCTTCCCTTCTCTTCTCTCCCTCCTCTTCCTTCCTTCTCCTCCTTTTCTGCTCCCTCCTATTTCTCTCTCTATGTGCATCCCTCCCCCTCTCTCCCTCCTTTCTCTCTCCTCTGTCCTTAGGTTCCATCTTCAGCTAGCATAGACACTAGCTAAGACCAATGAAATGAACAGAACTGCCCTAGATACCAATTTTGAGCCAACTAATGTCTTGGCACCAGATATCTCACAAGATTCTTAGCCAAATCCTGCAAATTTCTGGCCAGGCAGAACAAAGACAAAAAAGCACATTTCTACTGCTTGGAGCTGTCAGGTCTGAGTTCTGCTAACATGGGTTTGGCTGAGGATGAATCTCTGGGCATGCGGCAAAAATCATGGTTGCAGTTGTCAGATGAAAACCAGGTTGCCACAAATCTCATTGGATCTCTACCTCTATTGGCCATCCTGGGAAAACATTTAAGTGTCCAACTAGAGGAGCTGTCATTGGCAAACAGGGTGGTGCACAATCACTCAAAGCTCTAGACATTTTCAAAGATGTCCACTACATACATTCTGTGCAAGGACATTGTCCCTTCACTTTTCTTTCTTTACTGGGTATTTCATGTAGACTTTCATCACACCCTTATGAAAGGAAAGTTAAGTCTCCTAAGGAGCCAGAGGAGCTTGCACTTCTGCCCTTCATGGAATTCTTTCCCAAATCAACTTCCTGACCTGGGAAACAAGTCAGAAGAGGATTTTCCACCAAGGATTTTGTGTGAACTCCTATCTTAGGTGTTAAAGTGATAAAAGCTCCTCACCATGAGGCACTCATCAAGCCCTGGATTCTAGTATGTTCAATTTTAATAGTAGTAAAGATAAGTAACAAAGTGTGGCTTGATTCTGAATGCCGGAACATCTTAGCTGGGAAAGGACAAATCCCAGTACAGGAAAAAAAAAGAATAAAAAAGCACACCCAAGACCAGAGAAAAAGGAAGGCTCCACTATAAATCCTTTTATCTGTTGATTTAAACAAATGTTCAATTGAATCATCCAATTTGGGAGAAGCCCAAACTGGTCTCACTTACACAGATGCTCAATAAGATATTCCCGTTATTCCTCTTTCCATTGCTGAGAGAGCATACAAAACAACTTCAAGAAGGAAAAGTTTATTTTGTTCATGGTCACTTGGCCCTGTCACTCTGGGCCTGAAGCAAGACAGAGCATGGAGGTAGAGATGACGTGGTGAGCAGAGTATCACAGAAGCCACAGAGAGAGCAGAAGGGACTCTAGTGCTAATATTCCACTTGAGTGCATGCCTCAAATCACCTTACTTTCTCCCAATAAAACTATAAGCTGAAGACTGCGGTTTTAGCATATGGGTGCTGGGTAGAGAGGTTTTCAAACCAGATTCCTCAGAAGATACTAGTTGTCATTCACCTTGACTCAGTTCTGCCACTATCCACCTGAGCTGGCCCCAGAGCCCATTGGATTGTAAAAGATTACATCCACAAACAAGTTAGGTGTAAGCTCCTGGATGTGACCTGTGCTATTGACTGGCCATAAACTGGAGTTATAGGATTCCAGCCCCAAGGTTGGTTAACTTTTAGAAAACCTTGCAAAAGTCAGGGAAAGTCTTTATGTGAATGCATTTGCCTATTGCTTACAAAGGGTGTTTTAATACTACAAATGAATGAAAAGATACATAGGACATGGACCAGGAGGACCTCCAATGTAGACTCCTCCATCTTTATTGAGTTTGAGTGTGCCAGCCTCTTGCTATGTGGGCTTGCTCTTGGCTAACAGTCTAGAAGTTCTCTGAACTCACACCTTTTGAGCTGTGTGCTGGCTGGTTAATCTTGTCAACTGGTCAGAGTTTAGAATTACTTAGGAAATAATCCACTGGGCATGAGTATGAGAGTATGTTGAAGAAATTCCATCAAAATTTGATGGAAGTGGGAAGTTCCACTCTGTACATGGATATCAATATTCTAGGGTGAATAAAAAGGACAAAGGGAGCAGAGCACCACAAATATTTCTGTGCTTTCTGACAGGAAACAAAGCACTACCAGGTGTCTCATGCTTCTGTGCCTTCATCAGTGGAACAACTGGACTCTTGAACTGTGAGCCCAAAGAAGCTCTTAGTGCCCTAAGTTGCTTTTATCAGGAATTCTGTTACCACAACAAGAAAAGAATTAATTCTGTTATGGACACTTCTTTATGTAGGTATAATTGATTAAATTATTGGCCATTGTCTATCAAATTGGCCATTAGCAATTCAACCTTAAGCCCCGATTCCTTCCTCAGTGGCAGCCTTGGGGGCTAAAGTTTCTAGTCATGTTAATAACCATAACAAAGTAGGTCTTCCACCCAGCCACCAGTCTTATTATTACGCAAAAAGACTCTTACAGGTCCAAAGACTTTTAAAGTTATATACAAGGAACCAGGGCCAGGGCCAGAGATAGCATTACAGGAACCTAGAGGTCTAGAAAACGTTTTAAATGCCAAGATTACTAGCCACAGCAACAGAAATCATTTATGTGTAGGGAACTATGAATCTGATTGAATAACAGCTTCAAATAACAGTTGCACAGTTCACATAACAACCATATAATATAGATAATATTATTATCCTTATTTGATAATGAAAATTTTGGAGGCCAGAGAGGTTAAAGAATGTGATTAACATTGTACAGCTAGGGCATATCAACAAAAGACAGGACTCCTGCCTCTGATCTTTATCACTATGAAATTCTGCTCTGAAATGATGGAGGCTCGGGTAACAAAGAAACAAAAATCTCAATCAAGGAGGAGAATTGCAAATAGACTTTCAGCCTCCAGGAATATTTTGGATTATAATCTCAGAGTATTACTGCTTCCATAATCTATTGCTTCAAAATACATCACCCAGAGTTTATCAGCTTAAAATACCACTAATTAGATGTCGTCATTCTATAGGACTGGTAGGTCTGTAGGACTTATAGGACCTAGGGTATCGTTCTGCCCACAACTATGACTACATTAGCTGAGCTCTCACAAATGACCTCTCCCTCTCTGAACAGGGTCACACTGTCAGTTTACTGGAAGCCTCTTAGGAAGTAGATCTTGGCCAGTTCTCAAAAAACTATTATGTTTTAGGAAAAGAAAATATGGATATATTTAATTATCAATAATAATTTTTAATAAGCATAAGAGAAAGAGAAGGAAATTTCTCTAGTCAAATAAAGGACATCTACTTCAATATGGTCCTCCACAGAAATACATTAAAAGATTTTTCATTTGAAAATGGGGAACCAGATAAAATACTTCTACGCACCATTCCTATGGGAAGAAGATCCTGAATTTGAGGTGATGTACAAAATGCTTACTCAGAGAGGCACGAGGACCTAGACCCATGCAGAATGGAGGGGAAGGAAGCTGGCTTGGGCAAAGGGAGTTGGGATAACAAATATCCCCAAAGAAGACTTGCTCAACCCAAATCATGGAGTATCTGCATCTAGGGTGGCCCTTTGGAATTATACCTCACTGGGAGAAGGAAGCTAACATTTAGTCTGTTGTTGATTATAGGTTGGTTTTCCAAGGAGACTCATCTTGCATGAAACAGGCTTTTTAATCAATGTACTCACACTGAGGGCCATCCTCAGGTAGCTCTCTCTACAACTGGGAGAACCAGTTCTTCATCTTTCTATGGGGTCTGGATATACACAATAGCAGCTATGGGAGATGACCTTTCTCACAGTATCTATTCAGTATTATCGGGAAGTCTAACCAATGCAGGAAGACAAGGAAAAATTATGAGTGATAAGGACTACAAAGACCACTGTCATTATTCACAGAAGAAGATTAATTCAAAACTCAGTATACAGGATAATTATTGGGATGAATAAAAAGTGATTAAGAAAGAGGCTAGAAATAAGATTAATGTGTAAAAAATCAATTGACTTTCTAAATGGAAACTGAAACAGAATTCATGAAGAGCTTTGAATATGTGCATATAAAGCATGTGGAAAATATTCATTGCCCCAGTGTTTATAACAGCAACGTTGTAGAAACAACCCACATGACTGTTTAAGAAAAACACATACCTTACTATATGGCCATGAATGAGACTGTATACATCAATAGAAATGAATGACATACACACATATATATGTATATATATACATATGCTATGTATATGCATATACATATATATGTGTGTGTGTCATTCATTTCTATTGATGTATACAATCTCATTCATGGCCATATAGTGCATATATATGCATAACAACCTACATGAATCTCAAAAGTAAAGTTTGGAAAAAAGTTGATTATAGAAGACAATAACAATTTGTCTTCCACACCACTTTTAAAATAGTGTGCAATTTTTAAAATAAACACATCTGCACTATAGAATATTTTCTAATAAAGTATGTATACATAATAAAGTAGTTTTAAAAGCAGGGAGCTTTTAATAAATTAGTAAATAGCACATGAATACAAATTCAGCATAGTGGTTGTATGAAAGAGGAGAAGGAAATGGAGGACAATACATGTAGTCTCAGCAGAAGGAGTTCTTTCAAGATGTGGTAGGTTCATGTACATTTGTTTATAATTGTGCTGTGTATACTTTATATATATTACAACTTGTTTATATGTATCAGTATATAATATCATTGTAATTTTTTAAATGTATTAATAATTTTGAAGTGCAATATTTTTTTTAGTAATTCAGATTTTTATTAATTTTTTGTATTCTTATAAGTAACTGGTGTGACTAAGCCATATTCTCAATAGTAAATAAATTTGAGAACTGTATATATGAATGTTGATCTTGAGGTTGATAAGATATTTATGCAGGCACAGAAGTTCATTTGAGTTCATTGAGAAATGTTTATAAACATTGCATCTAACATTTATTGATAGATATTGCCCAAAACAATGATCACATTTAGTGATATCTTCATCACATATATTCTGTTCAGTATTTGAGATGACAATAAAGTCAAGTAAAATAGAAAACCAGCTAGTCGTTTTCATCATCATAATCTTCATCCTTTTGCTTCATCATCAATTCATGTGCTTTTAGTACTCTTGGTATTGGAGTGTTAACAGTATCATAATCCCATCCTTTCCTCATAAACAACTTCTCAAGAATGCTTGGCATAGTGTAGCCTTTGCTTATGATGAAATCCTTAAAGGCGATTGTTCCATAAAGATCTTCAATGATGTCTGGTTTATCTTCAAGCTCTAATAACTCTTCAGGATCCAGCAAAGGCTCATCATTTACTAGCTTTTTCCACAGATATGGCTTCAGGTACCATGCTCCGTATCTAATCTTATCCCTTTGGGGCTTGTAAGGATCGTGCGGTTTTCGGAGTTTCCTTTCAAAGTTTGCCTCCTGTATGGAGAATCTGATCTCTTTCACTTTGCTGAGCTTCCTGGAGTACTTGAGACCGGGAGGAACCAGGCTGACTTTCTTGATGGCAGAGTCAGTATAGACCGGTTTGCACTTATAGCCAATGTCAAATTGCTTCATCATGAAATGTTCGTCAATGCCTAAGTCTCCAAATGAGTCAACCCACGCACAGAAGTCATAGACTCCTTTGGGTACGCGCCCATAATAAAGAGACTCCTTGGCAGGATTCTTTTTCCGGGGTTTTTTTTCATGAAGTAAACCATATTTACGTGACCCAGGAAACCTGTGGGGTTCCAGCTCTTCTTCTTTTTCAGAGCTTTCCTCAGCCATACTAGGCAGATGAACAGAATGAATAGATTTTCTGCTGTCCTTATAGTGATCCAGTTTCTCTTCCAACTTCAGGTCAGTGTCAAGAGCTTCCAGCACATTTTCTAAGAGATCACTATCGCTAGGAACTCCGTCCTCTAGGGGCCAGAAAGCCAAAGGATGCTGGGTCAGGTTTGCTTCTGTTCTCTCCACAAAGGCCTTGCGAGCTTGCTGGGCCAAGGACAGAGAGGAAAACAGGCTTAAGTCCTGGCACCGTTTTTGCTGACTCTTTCTGGAGCCACGGTGGACTTCATGAGAAATTGTGGGGAGAAAACCCTCTTTGGGGCCACGAATGATCATACCTTCACTAGGCGGACAGCCCTTCCTGAAATCATCCAGCCCTTCCTTCACAAACACCCAGCGTCGGCCATCCAGAGAGGTAGGGAACTTCAATTGTTCCTGTTTGTGCTTCGCAAAACACTTAGAAGGCAACCTGTCCTTGAACCAGGGCTTGTAGGTCATTCCCAGAGGCACTGGCTGAAGTACCTGCCTGGGGCGATTCCATGGCAGCCACTGATCTCCCATGGTACCCCTGGATCTGAGGCAATCGAGCCTTAAAAGCTTGTTTTCCTGGGGCTGCTCAGGTTGATAAGAGAACCGCGTGGCTGAAATTCCATTAGAATGGGCAAAACCAAGTGCTTGCCCACCCTTACCACCCCTTCATTGGTTCCTTCCATTCTGTTGGCCCAAAACTAAATTTTCTTCATTGTTCCACTGAAAACACTTTCCAAGTGTTTCCTTCTTGGACTCTTTCACAGAATGCCTCTATGAATATTGTATTCACTTCTTTGTATACATATATCTTCATTTCAATAATAGTAGATTTCCTGACTTATAAAAAAGTATTTTTCTAATTGTTTGTATGTTTTTTATTTGTCTTGGTATTATTTTGTCATTTTTAGTGTATGTCTGTCACAATGTT
>NW_022196911.1:39184483-39216943 GCF_008632895.1 Mastomys coucha | reverse complement strand
GAATCTTGCTTTTCCGGTGTGATGGTGTGTCCAGGACTTGCTATGGTGGGAGAATTGGGTTCTGATGAGGGCAAGTGACTTTGTTTTGTGTTGTTTATTTTCTTATGCTTGCCCCCCACCATCTGGTTAACTTTAGTGCTACCTGCCCTTGCTAAATCTGACTGGAGCCTGTCCTTCCTGTGATCCTGGTTGTGTCAGAACTTCTCAGAGTCAAACTGTCTCTGTTATCCTGTGATTCTGTGATCCTGTGATCCTGTGATCCTGGGCTTGTTAGATCACCTAGGAGTGGGGCTTTCTCTGTGTGTTGTGGGTCTGGCTGCAGAGCTTGTGCCCAAGGTCTGCTCTGGACCCCAGCCCAGACAGACTGGAAGGAACCCGAGTCACTGGGCTGTCAGGGTTCCTGTGTGCCTGGTCCTGCTGGTCCCAGCTACTCCCAGTTGGGACAGATGTTGGTTCCTCTTCACCTCTGATCCTAGGTGTATCAGAATGCCTGGGAATGGAGCTTCCTCTGGGTGTTGTGGGACTGGCTGCAGAGCTTGCACCCAAGGTCTGCTCTGGACCCTAGCCCAGACAGCTCATTTGATTCTTAATTGTAATCATTCTTTAGTTTTATTTTTTTATTGGCTATTTTATGCATTTACATTTCAAATTTTATCCCTTTTCCCAGTTTCCCCTCTGGAAACCCCCTTTCCAATCCCCCACTCCTGCTTCTATGAGGATGCTCTCACTCCCACCCACCCACTCCCATCTCACCTCCCTGACATTCCTCTACATTGGGGAATCTAGCCTTCACAAGAAAAAGGGCTTCTCCTCCCATTGATGCCAGACAATACCATCCTTGGCTACATATGTGGCTGGAGCCATGAATCCTTCCATGTGTACTCTTTGGTTATTAATAATTTTGAAGTGTAATATTTATTTTTTATGTATAACTGTTACTAGAGCTGTTTGTCTGCATATGTGTTTGTTTACCACATGCTTGCAGTACCTGAAGAGGCCACAAGAGGGTATCTGATAGCCTGGAATTGAAATTGTAAGCTGTCCTGGGGTGCTGGTAACTAAAAATTCCAGGTCTCTGAAAAAGCACTAAGCACCTTTACCAGCCCCAATTTTGAAATTTTAAAATATCTTTAAAAGAATGAAAATGCAGTGTCAGAAGATAGAGTGAATTACATCATTAAATTAAAAAAATTATTCATATTATAGGGTAAGGAAAATTTTATTTGACTTTATTGTGATTGGCATAAGGACCCTTTATAATAAAACTTCTAGAGTAAGAAGGAGGCTCAATTCAAATACAGTATGGCAAGTGAGAATTTATAACCAAGAACTGTGGAATTTATAGGGAGAAACATGGATGGAAAATTAGTAATAGGGAACCACATAAGTGAGAGAGATTCTATCTAAACTTACCTAGCAGAATAACTGTGTGTATATGTCTGTCTATCTGTCTGTCTGTCTGCCTGTCATTGTCTGTGTTACATGTGAGTGAAAGTATCCATAAAGGACAGAATTAAGCATCAGATCTCTTGGGACTGTAATGACAGGTGATTATAAGCCATCTGATACTGGTGCTGGGAACTGAACTCCTGTTCTATAAAAGCAAAATTGCTCTTAACAGCTGGGCTGTCTCTTTTATTGTTGACCTCATATTAGCATAACATTGATACACTTGCAGGATGAGAGGGATGAGGCTATAACAGGATGAAATAATGAAGGGTTGGTTGCTGAAAGTGGGGAAATTCTTGCTACACTGACTCAGCAAAGCTGTTACTCAATCTGCATTTTCCAAGGAACAACAGACAGGTGTAGCAGAAAGTTTGAAGGTCTCTCTGAAGCTTGGCCAAGTAAACAATGTTTTGTCAGTTCTATAGAGAAAGAACTAGAGGAAAACCCAATAGAAAAAGGTGGCTGAGAGTCCAGCAGCTTAATGAATAACGAAATTCATTTAAAAAGGCCAGTTCCCTACCACCTAGCCTAGAGACTTGGCAGAGTTTAAACCCTTGAAGAAAAAGTACAATCTTTTCCAACATGTGTTGAGAATCCATCCTTTCATCGGTAAATGGTACAGGGTCTTTATGATTTGCTGGGTGGAGATGGAGCAAGATAGACAAAGGAGGGTTGCACACCATTGTGGCTTGCTTTCTATAATGTCATAAACACCATAACCAAAAGGAACATGAGAAGGAATGGGTTATGTCTATAGACATAAGTCCACCATCATTAGATCATTAGATGATCATTAGAGACCATCTGGAAATGTCACAGGAGAAGCTGAAGGCAGGAACCTGGAGGCAGGAACTAAAGCAGGGGCCACAGAGAAATGATGCTTACAGGTCTGTTTCCCATGGATGGCTCAGCTTGCTTTCTTATACACCTTAGAACCAATTGCCTAGGGGTGACCATGCACCGTGGGCTAGATGTGTTAATCATCAATCAAGAAAATTTCCTACAGACTTACCTACAGGTATTTTCTCAATTGAGGTTTCTTATTTCCAGAAGACTCTAACATTTTTTTTTTTGTCAAACTGACCAAAACATAACAAATCAACAATAACAAAGAAAAAACAGTAACAACAAAAACTAGCCAGCACATACAGAATGATAATACTAACATATTAGGCCCTGCCCAGGCTCAAAACCTGGAATTTGATCAGGACAAAACTCTAGCTGATATGTGAATCATGATCATAGATAAGCTAGTTCTTCAGGTTTAAGGTGGTATCACACAAATAAATATTAATAAATGAATTTCTACTGGTTTTGCCCACCTAATAATATCCCTGTAATTTTTTTTCCAACATGCCATACCCAATTTTTGTGTAGAATATTATCCCATCAACTGCTGGTCTTTTCTTTATGCAGCTTCTTCTCTCATTTCTTTCTTTCAGGGTAGGTAGTTAACCTAAGTCTGGAAAATCAATATATTTCCAGTTGGCCATAGTGATGGCTCAAGACTGAGCACATTGTGTAGGTCAGACCAAACAGACACAACCCTAGGATTTTATTAGGATCATAGGGAGGGAATCATTTCTCCTATTGAGTGGCAGAAGGGATAGGGTCTGTGTCTGGCACTGATGGTGGCCATCTTGCCACCATGAAGCACTTCCTGTGAATAGAGATGAGAGCAGAGCCAACAGACAGAGAGGGATAGCTTGATGCTAGCAATCGTTAGCATTAATCGCTGAAAGAGACTAGGGAAAGCAGTGTGGGGAAGTACTTGAGGATGTAACTCAGATCTTCCTCTACTACAAACTCACTGTAAGGCTTTGAATAAAAATGTTTAACCCACGTGAGTCTAAAATTCCTCATCATTAAGATGGAGATTAATTACAGGCTGTCATAGATTCTCATGATTAAATATGAAGACATAGTGCCCTATATAAAGAAGTCCTCCAATAAACATTACTTATTATTCCACTACTTATAGTCTCCCACACACGCCCCTCTGTAACCTCTGCCACTGTAACATTTTCTCTACTTTCTTCTCCCTATCAAAAGTGATTTATTTCAGATCCACTGATAAGGAGAAACACACACAGAAAGACAGAGGCTCACAGATTGAGATTATTGATCCAGCCTCTATGACAAATAAAAGCAATTTAAGCCTGAAACTAGACACACGAAAAAAAAAAAAAAAAAAAAAGAGTTTCTTGCCCAGGAAGATGCTGAGCACTGACTACTGAAGAGGCTGTCCCTGTGGGCTTCTTTTGACAGTGTCAGCCACACTTTACTCAGGACTAATCTGATTGTTCTGACCCGAGAGAACTTGTCGAGAAGTTGGATAGGATTAACAAAAAAATGCCTCATAGCCCCGCATCTGCTTAGACATCTATAACTGATCATACATCTGATGTGTCCAGACATTCAGTATCTCCTGAATCCTAATATGTTCTGATGAAGCCGGAGTTTGGGGTCTCTGTGACCCAAACATGCCCCTTTCTCTCCAAAGTAGACGTTAACTTTGAAAACCTAGAACCCACTCTGTTTAAATTGACCTTGAGGCCTTGGAGAGTCTACCTACAATCCAGCACTCAAAATAGGCTGGGGGGGGCATCTCTAGGATGTGCCAGAGATCTAGGATAGGGGAGGCTCCAGGTAGTCTATGGGGGTGACATTAGCTGAGATTTCTAGTAGTGGGATATATGGAGCCTGAAGTGGCTACCTCCTATAGTCAAGCAGGACTCCCAGTGGAGGGATAAAGACACCTATCCACCCACAAAGCCTTTCACCCAAAATTTGTTCTGCCTACAAGAAGTGTAAGGACAAAGATGGAACAGGAGCTAAGGGAATGGCCAACTAATTTCTGGCCCAACTAGAGACCCATCCCATGGGCAAGAATCAATCCCTATTAATGACACTTTCCAATGCTTGCAGACAGAGACCTAACATAACTGTCCTCTGAGAGGCTCTACTCAGCAGCTGACCAAAACAGACCTACATCCAAACATTAGACAGAGTTTGGGACGTATTATGGAAGAGTTGGGGGAAGGGTTTGGGGGACCCAGAGGGGATAGGAACTCCACAGGAAAACTAACAAAGTCAACTAACCTGAACCCTTGGGGGCTCTCAGAGACTGAAACAACAATCAACCACAGGCTGGATATGTAACAGACATGTAGCTTGGTCTTCATGAGGGTCTCCCAACAACTGGAGCAGGGGCTTACCCTGACTGTTGCCTACCTGTGGATCCTGTTCCCCTAACTGAGCTGCCTTGTCTGGCCTCAGCGGGAGAGGATATGCCTAGTCCTGCAGTGACTTGATGTGTTAGAGTGGGTTGGGGTACCCAGGGGGGCCCTCCCTTTCTCAGAGAAAAAGGAAAGGGGGGCTGGGATAGGGGCTGTATGAGGGGGGACTCAGAGGAGGGGGGCACTGACATCGGGTTGTAATGTGAATAAATAAATTAATGGAAAAAAAAGCAAATAACCTGCCTAAGGTCTCTTATCTGTTTTAAATTACAAACCTCTTTTTATTACTTTTCTCTACTTGAATCAGGAGGAAATTTGAGCTCAGGATGGCAAAAGAGATTTAAGCTCCCATGCCAACTCCAATCAAATGCACCGAGCTGGGAGAGCTCCCCAGTCTGGTCTCAGAGGGAAACAGTGCTATAATCAATTAGTGACATCTGCCAGGGACAGAGGCCACGAGTGGGAGGCCAGACTAGCCCACATCTGTAGGTGGTTTGAGCAGGAATAGGAGAATAATGTAAAATGTTATCACTGGACTCTCTGACCTTCTTTTCAGAAGGCCTAGAATATTTCTTTTTCCCACCACTTGTTTTTCACATGGTAGACATAGAACAGTAGCAAAGTATTGCTCTGTCCTTCAAAGATCAGACATAAATTGCCACATTGGGTTCTGAGCCAACCAGGATTTTTTTCTTCCTCTTGTGGCATCTAATCCTCTGGCCAAGCATCTTCTTCACAGTATAAGACCAGTCTGGGTTTAAAATCCTATCATTATTTTCCTTGGTTTTATTTAATAATAAAAATGTCACAGCCTCTGGGACATGAGAGACTTGCAGATTATACAGGGAAATATGTTGTATACTTGTGCATGCGTGTGTGTGTGTGTGTGTGTGTGTGTGTGTGTGTATGTGTGTGTGTGTGTGTGTGAAAGATTGAGACACAGAGACAAATCTGCTGTTTGTGTAGGAATGTGTACATATTCATGATTCATGTACACATTCCTACACAGCAGACAAATCTGCTGTTTGTGTAGGAATGTGTACATATTCATGAATTCATATACACAGGCACATGCAGGTACATATATTGCACATGTGCATATGAAGAGCAAAGGTTGATGTTCCTTCCTCAATTACTCTGCCTCATTTTCATCTTTGTTTTTTTCTTTTTAACATTCCTTGAGTTTGTTATTTGGCAATTTCATACATGTATAACTTCTATGAGTCGCTACTCCTAGGAGAAGAGATCAAATATGTAGTCATCCTAGATAGGGTACTGACAATAGACCAAGGTAGGGGTACCATCAAAATCCAACTTGGTGAACCAATTTACTGTTGTTATTTAGAACAATGTGAGTGACAGGTTACTTGCAGGAGGAGGAATGAGTCAAAGGCAGCTACATCACCAAAGCCCACCCCAGACTGAGTGGCAGCTCATGAAAGCTGAGACATGGAGCTCACTCCACCACCACCTAAAGGCAGCTCAGAGAGCATCTTCTAGGCATCTTGTCTAGTCTGCCTCATCTAAGAAGCTCATCTCTCTGTCTCCTTAGTCATCCTTAACTGTTTATATAACCTTGAAGAGGAAGGAAAGTTGTGTATCTGGTCAGTTTCAGGAACTTCCTGAGACTTCTGAGATGTTTATTTCCTGAGACTTCTGAAGTGTTTTTTTTTTTCCTTACATCTTAAGTGAATTTCTAGCTTTGGAGGAAATTGCTAAACAATAACGGTTTTCACTCTGGTTATTATTCTAGCCCCAGTCTCTCTCCCATTCGTACTTTCATTCCCTCCTCCTCACAAGACTATTTTTATACATTCAGTTTTTAGAGACAGGGTTTCTTTCTCAGTGAACTTAGAGCTGGATGGTTGAGTAGACTAGTCAGCCAGTGAACACTAAGAATCTGCTGTCCCTTCCACCACCCTGAAACACTGTAAATTTCAGATGTGCACCACACACACTGGCAAACTTTTGCATGAGTTCTGGGAATTCTAACTCCGGTTCTCACACGTGTGTGGCAAGCACGATACTTGCTGAGCCATCTCTCTAGTATGAGTTCTGCCTTGGCAGATGAGACAGCTGAGGCACAAAGGAGGGAAGTGACTTCTCTGAGATGGCAGAAGGAAGCTCTATCCACTACTCTTTCCATAACACTTTATTCGTTTGTTTTATTCTTTTTCCATTTCTAACTTCCTTGGCTCTGAAAATCAAACTCCCCACCAGGAATATCATGAAAAATAATAGTTTAATCAATGCCCTACTGAAGAATTAGCAGAGAAAAAGCAAGACAAATACGAAGTGACAAGGACTAGGCAAGTGACAGAGAATGACAGGAAGATTTGGAATCGTGGTAGTGATGTTGTCTCACTAAGGAGCATTTGCATTTCCTAATCATTTCAAGAGTCACATCTGAGAGCCTTTCCTAAGGCCCAAAAGTGACAAATGTTTTAGTTGTAATTTCCTCTAAAGGCAATATGTAGATGCTGGCTGCCTTGCATCTTGATAATTTCGAAAGTTTTAATAGTTTGACACTTCTGTTGAGACCCTAAGGGAATCAGGCTTGTCCCCAGGTAAGATCTACATGATCAAGTACAGTCCTGGCTTGTAAGTCCCACAGTGAGGCAAAAAAATCATATATGGTGTAATATAAGTGGAATTATAATGTGTACATAAGGTGCAAAAGAGGAGAGATTAACTTGGAAGACATCAGGAAATTCTTTTACAGAAATAATATCTGAGCTCTGCTTCAAAGGATGAAGTAGGGTAGGTTATTAACTCATCCACTCAATAAACCTGAGAGTGAGCCCAAGCTGTGCTGTAAGCCAATAGACACATAAGATGGGCTGGGGAGGTGGTTCAGTGGCTAAGAGCACATGCTATGCAAATATGAGGATCTGAGTTCAGATCTGTGCCTGTGACTCCAGTCCTAGGGGAGGAGGAGATGAGGCTTGCTTAGCATCAGCTGCACCAAAACCAGGCCTCCAGGTTTGGTATGTGACCTTGTCCAGAGAGAATAAAGCAAAGAGTGACAGGATGTCAAAAGTCCTGCTCTGACCTATGTGTGTGGTGGTCATGTGTATATATGCACACACACACACACACACACACACACACATCTTATTAAGAATGAGGAGAAGATATTTATAAGGTCCCTCAGAGCTCAGAGACTGGGCATGATAGTCTTCCATGAAGGAAGAGTGACATCACTGTGTGTTGGAAACAACGGTAAGTGAAAGTCCCACAGACAGTCACAGGAGGAATCTTAGGGAGCATCAATAAAACTTCAGTTCCTTGGCTAGACTAGCCAAGAAGAAAAAACTGTGTGTCATCAAAAAAAAGATATGAGAAGGAGGTCCCACCAGGTCTAGAAAGTGAAGGGATCCCTTGACTACCTTTAGGCCAGCCTAAAAACAGTTTATATGGAACAGAATTTTTTATTAGACCTAAGAAGCACATTATAAAAAGCTTTCATCCTCCAAACAGGGTGAAACCCTAACAAGTAAAGAAACTGAATTCATAACTAAATCTTCAGTGATCCCACTGATGAATTTTGGCATAAAAAAACAAAAACAAAAGCAATTATTTACAGACCCTTCCAGGAAGTTGTAGGTGAAGAAGATACTGCTTAGCTCATTGTTTGAAGCTAAGGCCAAAGGATCACACAAGAAGACTACTGACAAAACCCCCTCATACATATGCATAAAAATCTTCCACAAAACATTAGCAAACCAAATCCAGCACTGCATACATTATATATCACAACCAAATGAAATTCCTCCCAGTAACATCAGGGAAGCCGGTATATTTTGCTACGAACTTGTGCCCTTCACAGCGCTCTTTCTCATATTTTTATTAATGTTTGTTTTTATTGATCTTGGCTTGTCTGTACAATTTTCCTCCACAAAGATAAATAGCATAGAAATACACGTAGGGTATATATGGCCCCACTTCTTCTTACACAAAAGTTGTGGATCCCATTCTGTGCCTTGCTATTTTCTCACAAGAATGGCAGATTTGCATTCTAAAAAGATCACTCCCACATAGAGGAAAGGTTAGAACTGCTAGAGACAAGATAGCCAAACATAGACACACTGTGGTTATTTGAACAAATGTCAGTAATGGCTGAGTCTACGGTAGTGACAAGTGGCAATTTGGAGGAGTAGACAGTATGGCAATAAGCCCCAGAGGTCAAGGGCCAGGACTTGGAAGTTAAGTGGTACCCACAACCTTGGTCACAGTAATATTTCCAGTGTGTCTTAGTCAGGGTTTCTATTCCTGCACAAACATCATGACCAAGAAGCAAGTTGGGGAGGGAAGGGTTTATTCAGCTTACTTTCACATGGCTGTTGATCACCAGAGGAAGTCAGGACTGGAACTCAAGCAGGTCAGGAAGCAGGAGCTGATGCAGAGGCCATGGAGGGATGTTCCTTACTGGCTTGCTTCCCCTAGCTTGCTCAGCCTGCTCTCTTATAGAACCCAAGACTTCCAGCCCAGGGATGGCACCACCCACAAGGGGCCCTACCCTCTTGATCACTAATTGAGAAAATGCTCCACAGCTGAATCTCATGGAGGCCCTTCCCCAACTGAAGCTCCCTTCTCTGTGATAACTCCAGCCTGTGTCAAGTTGACACACAAAACCAGCCAGTACACAGTGTAAGGAAATTTTCTACAGAATAGAGGACTGGACTATATCTATAGTGTTTCCTCTTTTTAAAAGAATTGTAGACACTTTTTTAAGTCTCTTAAATTACAATTCAGCAATACATTTTTCTATTTCAACATATCTTTTGCATGTCATTGTTTAAATTTGTTACCAAATAATTATTTCTTCCACATGCTCTATAAAGACATTTTAATTACTAACATTTTCAGAATTATAATTGCTATATTGTGAAACACTACTGAGTTTCAAGTACTGATTAAACGTTCCAAATTTGCTTAATTCTTTAACTCTTAGTATTTTGTGAACTTTAGGGGGGTTCTGAATATAAGATCACATCACCTGAGAACAGAGAAACTTTATTACTTCCTGTGTAATTTGAATGTATGCACATATGTATATATGCATGTATGTATGCTATCAATTGTGTCTAGCATATCTAGTATTAGAATACTAGCAGATATGGATGGAAGCATCCATATCTTATTGCCATGAGTAAGTAAATGTTATATTTTTCTTATTATTTTTTCTAAATTCATTTCATGATAGTTAGGTAATTTGTATGAGATGACATCTACCTTTTAAATTTTATTTTATTTTATTGAGACTTTTTTCATCTTACAACATGTGAACAGCTTTGAAGAGTGTCATGCATGTAGGTGAAAGGAAGTAAAAGACAGAAGAATATAATGAACACCTAACATGCACATCACAGAGATTCAACAATTATCAATCCAAGACCTCTCTGGTTATATCTATTTTCCTGACTGTTTCCATTTACCTTCGCTATTAGGTCTGGGGTTCTGGGACCCCCCCCACATCTTATCTGTCCATACTGTTCAGCACTCTGGAGAGGCACTATTACTCAACCCCCACTGTTGTTTCTCTTGATCCCTGACAAACTGCTGACTCAATAAAGCTCATTCCTTTATCTGAGGCTTTGGTCCCTTTAAAAATTCATTATGGCTTATGTTTCAGAGGAATATCCCCTGAACAGTTTGATTTTAAAAGTAGAATCCATTTGTTTGTCCAGGCGTGTAAGAAAAGAAGGTCAGGTATAGAGATGTTGTGTTGTTTATTCCGCCCTAAACCTGGATTCCCAACTTCCCCATGAAAACAATGGGTTGTGGGTCAGAGGAGCCCCTTACCAAGCACGTTTATAGCATGGAGGGCAGAGAGTAAAGACGGGACAGAAAGTACCTCACCTCTTCCAGAAAAGCTCCCAGCTGATAGCAGCCACTGGGGCACTTATCCATGGCTTTCTGTAGAGTAGTGACTGAGAAATAACTTCTCATGTCCCAAACACTGGGATGCCATGACACAGATCATACATCTGCATATGTGGAAGGCTTTTCACTTGACCTATCCATCATCACTGTGGTCTGAAGTTCTCCTGATTTTTCTCCGACTTTGTCACTGATTTCTGCTCTCATGGCACCAATGCCTGTAGAGGGCTGGTACCAAGTGCTCGGCTACTGGGAGTTTTCTTAGCATCCCTAATACAACCTCTTTCCCATCTCTAGAACAGAGTTTTTAATCAGTACCTGCTTCAGAAGAGCAATGTGATGATTAAATTAAATGTAGTACCTAAAACCATCGCGTGCCTTCACTCTGGCATGTTGTTATTATTGCATTTACCCAATTTAGCTCATAGATACTGAGCTAAATTCAATCCTCCCAGTTTGTCACATATTCTGAGTGATGCTTCCATTCTGGCCACTAGATAATGATGATGATGACAAAGATGGTGAGCATGACAATGACAATGATTATGATAATGATGATGGGGAGGAGGAGGAAATGGAGAAAAAGGAAGAAAAAGCAAGCAGAAGAGAAAGCAGAAAGAGAAGGAGTAAAGACTGAGTTTCAAATTCTTACATGTAAAGAGAGATTTTAATGTGTTTTCTGAAAAGATGTTAACTAAACAGAAAAAAGGCTATAAAAGTGGCCCCCATAGTACCAGGCAACACAAACATACAACAAAGTCTTGGGTAATGATAAGAAGTAGGATCCAGTTATTCTTTGGGGTGGAGGTATCTTTTAGACAAAGTGAAGAGATTTAGGTGTCATCCCAGAGGTGGGCAGAGAGAAACAGGGAAGCTGTGTGTGTCATGAGACAAGTCTAATGTCACAGTCTGTCAATAGCGGCTAGCATCCTAGAAGGTTCTTTAGGTCCAAAATATAATCTTTTCCAGACATGAAGTCCTTTGAGCTAAAGTGAATCCTTCATAAGTCCCCCAAATTTTCAGCACTCTTGGGGGAAGTATTCCCATTTCAAATCGGTTCCAGTTGTAATCTCACCATATGATACTGCCCAGAAGCTAGGAGATCAATTCATTTAGATGCATAAAAATGTATACAGGTCCAGATGAATACAGGTCCAGAACTGGGTAGCCTTTGTGCTACTAAAACACTGCTGCAAAGGCCTCCTGGGACAGTGGGTAGGAAGGAGACAGCACCATAGTGGAAAAAGTTGCTTTAATTTTAACTTTTATTCTGCATTAACCATTTTCCCACACTATTTTGTAACTCACAGTAAGGAACGAGAACAAAGCAATAAAAGCAAAATACATTCAAATAAAACCCCACAGTGCTGTATAGTAGTAGGTGGTGCTGTCCTTGGGGGCTCATTTTTTTTTAACTGCCTCATTTGTTTCTGAATTTGAAATTTCAAAAAGCAGAAGAAAAATCTCAGTCTTTTGACTCATGCTCTAAGAAGTAAAAGTTTGGATTGTCTTTGAATTAATGCATAAAAACATGGCTCCCAAATGTCCCTTTCCCTTTGTGATAACATACTAATGATATCCATTCATGAGTAATTTACAAGGAAAACATTGGCCTTTTCTCCATCTGTCACCCTAATCCATCTCTGTACACAGTAGAGTTGAATCATATTCACAATGCACTGTGCCTGTAGCAAAAGAAGAGAGAACTAGAGAGGACTAAATAAGCACAGAGTAGTGCACTCAACATCCCACTGGCCCACAGGCAACTGCTTGGGTGTCTCAGAAAATTCTCTAATTAGAAACACACTTGTCCAGGTCAAGTGTGAGTCTAAGTGTTCAAAATTCAAATTTTGGTGATCAAAAGAAGAACTTCACCATCTTCAAACCATGCAGGAAAACTAACCATCATTCAAGGGTAGTTTAAATGGTATGTACTTCAAACCAACCTCTCTCGTTTCTCCCCAAAGATGTGCCTTTAGTTCAGGCCAGATGCAGGAGACATGAATTGGGAGAGCTGCCCAGATCACAGGGGTTGTCTCCATGGCACCTTCTGTCCTGTCTCTGTACTAAATGCTTCTGGAGCAGAGACATCTGACCCAAGCCAAGAAAATCAGATTCTGCCTCTCAGGAAGTTGTGACCTCAGTAGAAAAATGCAGACAGGGATGTCTGTGTGTCCATTGAGTGGCATTTCCAGCAACCGTCTGGCTGAAGTCAAACTGCTCAGGTCCCTTATTCTTATCAAATCCTAATTGCTTAATAACTTGCTTAACTCAATGAATTTTCATAGCATCATCAAGTTAACTAAAGTGAGGTTCTGTTTTGTTTCGTTTGGGGAGGATTGCAAAGAACCTTAAAGAATGTGTTGGATTATCACCCTCTTAAGATTCTTAGAATTACAACTGACTCATTAATGAATTCTCAAAGAGCCTAGTGGGTGTCTCCTGTAAGAACAGCTCTCTGTATATCACAAAAGGAAGAGATCAAAGGCAAGAGTCAGATAGTGCCCATAGTGGGTGTCGTGGAATCTTCATCCAACAAGATGATCTGGTCTTAAACAGTTCCAGTATCAATAAAGTTCTAAGTTAGAGAAGAGGAGTACACTCTAACACTTACATAGGAAGTCCTTCAAATAAGCCCTCCAGATGCACACAAATACTCACAGGAAAGACATTGACTATGTTTGTCAGAATTTTTGAAACATATTTGAAATAGCTTCTAGTTTTCTCTTCCCTACTTCCATCTCTGTCCTAGTTTATTTTCTGCAACTATAATAAAACACTGACCAAAAGCAATTTGAGGAGAAAAGGAAACCATTTTCAAAGGAAACCAGGGTAGGAGCTCAAGGCAGAAGCTTGAAGCAAAAGCTATGGAGGAATACTGCTTATTGGCTTGCTTCCAGAGTCATCATTCAGCTACCTTGCTTGTACAGCCTAGACCCACCTGCCTAGGGATGGTACCACCCACAGTGGACTGGGCAGACATCAATTTGCAATCCAAAAATGATCCCACAGACATTCCAACATATCTCTCTGATGGATATAATTCCTCAACAAAAGCTCCTTCTTCCCAGGTGACTCTGGGCTTTTGTAAAGTTGACAATTGAAGCTAACTGTAACAACCAACCTACTCACAATTACTCTACTGCCAACACTCTGGGAAGCATGACCAGAATTAGGTGAACAAAACTTCTAGTAGCTTTGTCTTTACACTTACAACTCTAGTGTACTAGAAGTTTGATCTTCTTCCTTATTTATTTCCAGATAACTATGGGGTCTGACCCCTAGATGTTCTAGGGACTGCTGTAGTGTTGTAGAGAGAATAGAGAGACTTGGTTAGAGTTGCAGCTCCAACCTGGAACTCAAAACTGACTTATTACTGGAGGTCTTCACATCAGACAGGGTTAATGACACCCACATCACCTCAGCCCTGAACAGTAAAACAAACTGAAGAATATAATGTATAGGAGAACACTTTGTGAACTCCAAGGCACTAAATGAACATTAGCTTTTAAAAAGAATAAATAATTTATAAGATGATGTCAGATTCTGATATTATGATTAATCTTCCTTGCAATGTTGACTGGATTTGGAATCACCTAGGAGACACCCTGAGGGGCATATCTGTGATTGTGTTTTTAGAGAAGTAAAAGTGAGGAAGAAAGACACTATCTGGTTGTGGATAATATTGTCCTATGGGCTGTCAATGAAGAGGAAAAAGAATGAAGAGGTCAGTTGAGAACTAGCAGTCATTCCTCTGCTTCCTCACTGCAAATGTAATTTGACCAACTGCCCTATATATCTGTCTCCACAGTTTGTGCCACTCTTACTGGTCAACCCTCCCTGCCATGATGTACTATTGAACTGTTGAAAAGTTGCTTTTGCCCCATGTTTTGTCATAGCAACAAGTATTTAATACACATCAAATAGGCAGGTAGCCTTAATTCCACAATTTTCTGTTATGAATTTTAACACAATTACTGTTTTAATATCACAGATGAGTATCAAGTACTTCCAGATGAACTTCTCTATTTTATCTCAGTATTAAAATAACTTAGTTATTTTAGGGAAAAAAGTCATCACAAATCCCAGGGTCATATTTATGTATCAACAGTTACCTTTACCATGTGTCTACAGGTTGGATTGGGGTCCCTGAATGGATCCAGATATGCTCCATGTGGACTTGTAGCAACGGCAATGGCAGAAGTTCAGTGGACATACTCAAACACACAAACACTTTGCAATTTTTCAAGTCCCAGTTGAGTCAAAGTTAGTCCATTATCAGCCCATTGGTCAAAGGAAGTCACAAGAAAAAGCTCAATCTGAATGGATGGAGGAAGAATCCTTGGCCCCTAGACCTAGAGTGCAAGGAGACAAAGAGAACATTCACTATCAGTAATCCTTCTGTCAGTCTGAAGGCTGTGTACTTCTGCTGCTGTCAGCACAAAGACTCGGAGGGAACTGCTTCCTCAGACATTGGTTTCTTCCCAGATGGAAAGAAATAGAAATTATCTGAAAACAACAATGCTTCCTACTGCACATGAAATCCCCAAAAGGACTCAACTGTTGAGGTCAACCAGAAGTGAGAGAATGGTTTTGAAGTTAGCCAGAGGAGAGAAAAAAAGGAGAAAGTTCACAAAGTTTGAAAATTGTTAGTCACCCAGATGAGGAGATCATCTTCCAACACAGCTGCTCAGTGTTGGTAACAGCTTGGTAACAGGGGGAAAATCATGTTTCAATTCTTGACCTTAGAGCATAAGCCACTGGTGTTCTTACAGGAAATTTCCCCCTGTGCCCATGTCCTTGAGGCTCTTCCCTACTTTCTTTTCTATTAGTTTCAGTGTATCTGGTTTTATATGGAGGTCCTTGATCCACTTGGACTTGAGCTTTTTGTACAAGGAGATAAGAATGGATCAATTTGCATTCTTCTACATGCAAATATTGCAAATTGCTCTTTCTAACTCTATGAATAATTGAGTTGGAATTTTGATGGAGATTGCCTTGAAACTATAGATTGCTTTTCAGCAAGATGGTCATTTTTATTATATTAATCCTGCAAATCCATGAACATGGGAGATCTTTTCATCTTCTGAGAACTTCTTTGATTTCTTTCTTAAGAGACTTCAATTATTCATAGAGTTAGAAAGAGCAATTCTCAAATTCATTTTGAATAACAAAAAAACCCAGGATAGTGAAAACTATTATCAACAATAAAAGAACCTCTGCTGGAATCACCATCCCTGACCTCAAGCTGTACTACAGAGCAATTGTGATAAAAACTGCATGGTATTGCCACAGTGACAGGCAGGTAGATCAGTGGAATAGAATTGAAGACTCAGAAATGAACCTATACACCTATGGTCATTGATCTTTGACAGAGGAGCTGAAACCATCCAGTGGGAAAAAAAAAAAAGGCATTTTCAACAAATGATGCTGTTTCAATTGGCAGTCAACATGTAGAAGAATGCACATTGATCCATTCTTATCTCCTTGTACAAAGCTCAAGTCCAAATGGATCAAGGACTTCCACTTAAAACACTGAAACTAGTAGAAGAGAAAGTGGAGAAGAACCTTGAACATGGGCACAGGGGGAAATTTCCTGAACAGAACACCAATGGTTAATGCTCTAAGATCAATAATTGACAAATGGGACCTCATAAAATTTAAAAGCTTCTGTAAGACAAAGGACACTGTCAATAGGACAAAATGGCAGCCAACAGATTGGGAAAAATCTTTACCAATCCTGCATTACATAGAGGGCTAATATCTAATATATACAAAAAACTCAAGAAGTTAGACTCCTGAGAATCAAATAACCCAATTGAAAAAATGGGGTAAAGAGCTAAACAAAGAATTCTCAGCTGAGGAACACCAAATAGCTGAGACTCACCTAAAGAAATGTTCAATATCCTTAGTCATCAGGGAAATGCAAATCAAAACAACCCTCAGATTCCATCTCACACCAGTCAAAATGGCTAAGATCACGTACTCAGGTGAGAGCAGATGCTGGTGAGGATGTGGAGAAAAAGGAGCATTTCCTTCATTGCTGGTGGGATTGCAAGCTGGTACAACCACTCTGGAAACCAGTTTGGTGGTTCCTCAGAAAATTGGACATAGTGCTACCTGAAGACCCAGCAATCCTACTCCTGGGCATATACCCAGAAAATGCTGCAACATGTAATAAGGACACATGTTCCACTATGTTCATAGCAGCCTTATTTAAAATAGTCAGAAGCTGGAAAGAACCAAGATGTCCCTCAACAGAGGAATGGATACAGAAAATGTGCAACATTTACACAATGGAGTACTACACAGCTATTAAAAACAATGAATTTATGAAATTCTTAGGCAAAATGGATGGAACTAGGAAATATCATCCTGAGTGAGGTAACCAAATCACAAAAGAAGACATATGGTATACACTCACTGATAATTGAATATTAGCCCAGAAGCTTGGAATACCCAAGACACAATTCACAGACCACATGAAGCTCAAGAAGAAGGAAGACCAAAGTGTGAATACTTCGGTCCTTCTTAGAAGGGGGAATAAAATATCCATGGAAGGATTTATAGAGACAAAGTATGGAGTAAAAACTGAAGGAAAGGCCATCCAGAGACTACATCACCTAGGGATCTATCCCATATACAGTCATCAAACCCAGACATTATTGTGGATGCCAACAAGTGCTTGCTGACAGGAGCCTAATCTAGCTGTCTCCTGAGGGGCTCTACCAGTGCCAAACAAATACAGAGGTGGATGCTTGCAGCCAACCATTGGGCTGAGCACAGGATCCCCAATGGAGGAACTAGAGAAAGGACCAAAGGATCTGAAGGGGTTTGCAGCCCCATGGGAGGAACAACAATATGAACCAATCAGGACCCCCAGAGCTCCCAGGGACTAAACCACCAACCAAAGAGTACACATAGAGGGATTCATTGCTCCAGCTGCATATATAGCAGAGGAGGACCTTGTGGGTCATCAGTGGGAGGAGAGGCCCTTGGTCCTGTGAAGGCTTTATGCCTCAGTGTGGGGGAATGCCAGGGTCAGGAAGCAGGAGTGGGTGGTTGGTGAGCAGGGGGAGGGGGAGGGGATAGGGACTTTTCAAAGGAGAAACCAGGAAAAGGGATAACATTTGAAATGTAAATAAAGAAATTATCTGAGCTAGGCAGTGGTGGCACACGTCTTTAATCCCGTTTGAGGACAGCCTGGCCTATAGAGTGAGTTCCAGGGCAGCCAAGGCTACATAGAGAAACCCTGTCTCAAAAAAACAAAAACAAAAACAAAAAAAAAAAAGAGAGAGAAAAGAAACAACAACAAAAAAAAGATTTAATAAACAAATCAGCCCAGTGAGATGGCTCCACAGCTAAAGGTATCTGAAGACCTGAGTTCAAGGGTCCCACATGGGAAGAGAATCAACTTCCACACATTGGCCTCTGACTTCTGCAAGTGGGCCCTGGCAAATGCCTATACATGCATGCACAAGCACGACACATGCACACCCATGCACACACATGTATATGTTTACACAAAATAAACAAACAAGTACAATAAAAAATTTTTAAAGAAAAGAAAAAAAAAGTATCTTTTCCCAGGAGAACCTCAAAATAGAACTCATTACCTACCAAGACTACTGAGCTTCAAGCCATGGGCACATGGTTGGCCACCACGTGTTGAGTTTAAAGCCTTCCTACACTCTGGATGCTACCTCTGGCTCCTTGATTGACAAAGAATTCAGGGGAGATGCTAGACCCCATAACAAGTGAGGGTGAACTTCCTATTGACATGTTTCAAGCCAACAAAGTTATTATGTTTCAAAAGAGAGAGAGATATGCTACATGCTATACATTTGCATTTATGACCCAACATGAGTAACTGCTACATGCACTATGATTTCATTTTGTTTTACTTTTGGTACTATAAATGATGTTATGGTTTGGGGGTGGGGCAACTAACAGGAAGCTTGTCTTCAGATGTAGCACTGTAAATACAGAATGTCTAGTTAAATTCACTGCACATAACTCAGGCTGGTCACCGGCTTAGCAACCTCCTGCCTCAGCCTCCTGAGTAGTTGGGATTATAAATACACACCAACATGCTTGACATTAAAAACTGATATTGTTGTTGTCTAATCAGTAGAGGACAACTTGACAACCTAGCCATTCTGACCTCCACTATATCTGACACTATGAGCCCTGAGGTTACTCTGAAGTCAAAATGAAAGAGGTAGAAGCAAACCTCCCAGAGGAGACTCCTGAGGGACACTGAGTCCTTCTGTCTCCGGTGACCCAACGGCTTCGCCCACAGTGTCTCTGCTAAGAATACATGTCAGGGGAGAATAGCAGGAATTCTCACATCCAGCCCACTTCTCTGACCTTACATCTTAATTTTAGATGCTTTCCACAATTTTCTGGACATAGCTGGGTAATCTAATAAAGGTAGATTAAATTACAACTGAGTATTTTCAGATCTGAACATGGGAAAAATGCATCTTGTTTCAAAAAAATGATAAACTGTTCCACACTCATTTTGTTTTTCTGTTATCTGGGAACTGGTTAAGCAGGAACTCTCTTGGGTTATTGTATGTAAAAGTCATCACAGCTGTGTTGGTTTTTCCTAATTTAAAAATGAAAAAAAAAGAAAAGCAATTCTTAACCCCACAAAATAGTATTTTATCATATATCAATAATGTGAGGGAACTTTACAAATATATTTCATTGAATAATAGGAACTAATCATTTACACACACACACACACACACACACACACACACACACATACACACACATTCCTGAAGACTCTCTAAGTGAGAAATGCTAGTTACCAAATCACTTAGGTAATTCTGTGGAGGGGAAAAAACATGGATTTAAACCAAATGAAACATTGGCCTTGTTCTGGTTCAGCTGGTAGCATGTTTAGACATGGTGATTTTGATCGGGCTCAATAGGTTTAGAATATTAGTCTGGAGAACTCCAGCTTTTATTCACATTGGAGGCTAACTTCTATGAGAGAGTACTTTCCTACTTTGCATAGTTAAGAAGCCTTGAATTTCTCTTCACTTATCGTTGGGCAATGTTACTGTCTGCTCTAACGCATAGTAGCATAGCATATCTCCATTGGTTTATCTTCAGATTTGTACGTATATCTTGACCATTTTCTCATGAGCAGTAGGATAGGTATGATTCATGAAAGGCACGCAGGATAAGGTTGACCAGCTGGCCATTGGAAGAGAAGTCTAATCACATTTGGATCTCTTCCAGAGGTTTTCCTTTTTGCTTCAGCGAATGGACTTGGAGCATTCCAGAAGTCTCAAGACCCAAAGGTGATGCTCAGAGCTCCAGGAAGTACAAGTGATTTTCCTAGCTCATACAACACACACCCACAACCTATCAAATGATGCAGATGTGTGTATCCCACACTATAGAAATAACAGTATTTTGAAACAGAGTGAGAACACACATGTTCGAGAAAAGAGAGAAAGAAAAGAAGGAAGGAAATAAGGAAGGAAGGGAGGAAGAGAAAGAGTGGGAGGAAGTAAGGGAGAGAAGAAATCAATAGCCAAGGGCACACTGTTTCATCAAGCAATGTAGGACTCTGGAATCATCTCCTTATTCAGTCTATACATTACAAAAGAATGCTAAGCTGTTTATTCTTAAAGTTTTCCAAAAATCATTTTGCGTGTGCTTATTTTTAAATATTATTTAGTTTTTAATTTGTGTGTATGAGTGTTGGAGTATATGTATATAAACCGTGTTTATGTCTGGTGCCACAGAGACCAACAACAACAACAACAACAAAGCATCAGATGACCTGGAAGTGGAGTAACATGTGCTTGAGAACCGCTGTGTAGGAGCTTGGAGCAAGCACAGATCTTCTGCAACGACAACAAGTGACTTAACTTCTGACCCACCTCTCCAGCCCCTTTCCAAATCATTTAAAAAGAAATAGTCAAACCTCTTCCTAGCACCACCATTCCACAAATACACTGTTGTCTTCAAATGTATTGGAAGAGCTGTTGGGTTTAATGATATAGTCAGTCTAATCATCTAAAATTTTTACATTTAAATTTAACCATTTTGAACTACACAGGACCACAGCCCTTGATATTGAAGAACAGTGAATTGTAGATCAGAGGGAGAGGTGATGTGGTTTCCCCCAAAGTTCAAGATTCACAGAAGCAGGATCAAATCTTAAAGGCTCTGTTCATGAGTCAGAGCATAAAAGGAATTGAAGCACTTAACTTTGGCTTCACAGTCACCCAAGTGATCCCCAAAACGTGGTCATCGAGCTATTCTGTCTTTTTGAGGCAAGAAAAAGAACCTGATTGCTCTGAGGAAACTTTGAATAATCCCAGAATTGGAAAAAAAGCATTCCTCCCTGTGAAGGCTAATCCCAGGATGAGGTCCAGAATTGCCCTGGGTGAAAAGGGCCTCTGAGCATGTCTGTGTGAATTCTCTCAGTGAGATTAAGTGGGCTGGCCAGACCTTTGTATGTGGATGAGTGATTCCCTGAGCAGGAATCCTGGTTTATGCAAAAATGAGAAAGGAACCTGAGCACAAACACCCACTGCTCTCTTCTTCTTGCAATGTGACCAGCTGCTTCCAGCTCCTGCTTCTCTGACTTCATGATGGAGTGCACCCTGGAAGTATGAGCTAACCTTTCTCTCTGTGAACTGCTTTCCTTGTGGTATCTTATCACAATACTAGAAAAGTCGCTAAGTCACTGCCTCATTCTTAGTTAGAAAATGTCTGAGACAGGCCCATTTTTCTCCAGCAATTATCACTGCTTTGCATTTGTGTGTGTGTGTGTGTGTGTGTGTGTGTGTATCTGTGTGTGTATCTGTGTGTGTGTGTATCTGTGTGTGGGTGAGTGTGTGTACATTGGACATACCCTCTTTTCTGTGTCAAAAGGATGTTTTGTTAACTCAAACTAAAATTGTGGAGTTTTCTCAGCTTCCCTCTGAGGGTCCTGACATTTGAGGTACAGCTATCAATTATTATGGGAAGGCCAACACTTTGCCACTTTTCTCCTTCCTGCTCCACAAAGAACACGATTGCTCAGCTTCTGTTCTTTCTTTAGGACTGAAAAGCCTGAATTGACAAAGATTTAAAAAACAAATAAATAAAAAGTAAACATCCCTGTATTAATCAGTACTGGGACCTGTCTGCCTGTCCATGCTAATAAAGTCTAAGATGTCTCTCTATTCATCATCTTTATTTCCTCAGAGACACCAGGAAACAATGTTCCTCCAAAGAGAAGTGCATCTGGTAAATGCAGAGGCTCAGCAGAACCCCTCTTCCCCACTTGTCACATCATTGGGACTAAAATGAGGAGGTGGAGACATAGAATACAAAGTGTCTGTGCCACCTTTTGTCTATCATCCACTGTCATCAACCAGATTAGCATCTCAGGCAGAGTGTGGAGGAGTCTGACAGCTCAGTGCTTTTGCTGAGACTAATTTCCATGCCAGCATTCAAGGCCTCAGCCACTGGGCCTTCCTGGCAGTTCTGGCTCATTTGCCAAAGCCAGGATGTCAGGGCTTTCTCGTCTAAGAGGAGAATACGCAGCTTCCCTAGCCAGTAGCAGGTTCCAGGGAATACAAACATTTGGTCAGGTACTGATGATCATCATGAGATGACCAACCAGAAGTCATGATAAGCCCCTGAAACATGGTATTCACTTTCTGGCTCTCCTGTTATACCTCTTAGCCCCTGTGACCCCAAGCACTGAGATCTTATTTCAGAGTTCTCTACCCACCAAGGGTAGATTTACTTAGGGGGATTTGCTTCTCCAATATCTCCCATCCTACAAATAATTCTTCTCCAGGTATGGAGCTAGCACTACTCAACACTCAGGCTGGGCTCATTAAAATCAAAACCATGCCCAGGATTGGTTTCTTTGGGTAGGTCTGCTAGCGTATAATGAGAGACTGGCTTCTCTTGGAACTCTACGTTTATTCGTGCAATCACTTAACGGCGTCTTTTCTTTCCTTGTAATGGTCATCTCCTTGAAGCTAGCTTCTTCTTCTCATTTCCATGGTACCTGCAGCACCAGAGCAGTTGACAGCACTTAGGAGAAATGACTAAGTAGGTACCAACAAAATCAAGCCATGGGATGATAAGCCCAAAGTCTAATTAATAGTGGAGCAGAGGCTAGAATCAAGCCACTTACCTTCTTATACCATTCTGACTACAGATAGAAGTAGTCATCCCGGAAAGCCTGGGATGTATCCCCCATTCATCTGCCCTATAAACTTGGCCAAGTTACATGACCATCTTTATCCTCATTTTCTTCTTATGCAAAATGGAATACTTCTGTCATTAATATAATTAATACAATAATTACCAGCTAGTATCATTCTAGGAATACCCTTGCACTACTTGGTTCCTATTGCTGCAATAAATACTGGGACTAAAAGCAACCCGGTGAGAAAAGGGTTTATCTCAATTCCCAAGAGAGAGTCCACCATAAAGGAAAGTTGAAGTAGAAGTTGAAGAGAGGAACCTGGAAGCAAGAACTAAAGCAGAGGCCAAGAAGGAGGGCTGCTTACTGTGAAGGAGCGCTGCTTACTGTCTTGCTCCCCATGGCTTGCTCAGCCTGATTTTCTTATACATCCAAGGACCACCTGTCCATTGGTGGCATCACCTACAGTGAACTAAGCTTTCTCCCAGCACTTGGGAGGCAGAGGTAGGCAGATTTCTGAGTTCAAGGCCAGCCTGGTCTACAGAGTGAGTTCCAGAACAGCCAGGACTATACAGAGAAAACCCCTCTCTCAAAAAACAAAACAAAACAAAACAAAACAAAAAAGAAAAAAGAAAAACAAAGAAAATGCCCAATAGACTTGCCTATAGGCCAATATGATAGTCATTTTCTCAATTGAGATTTCCTCTTCCCAATGACTCTATTTCCTGTTAAGTTGACAATGAATGAGTGAATAAATAAATAAACAAACTAGCCAGCATAAGGTCACTCCCCATTCCCAAATCCAGAAATTAAAATTTTGTGATAATTCAAACAAAAATGTGGCTGATACTGACCTGGAGAATTCCAAACTCCTAAGAGCTTTCAGGACTTTATGAGGGAATGGGGGTGGGGGCAAGGAAGGCTAAGAATGCATACAGAAGGTCTTAGCATTTTGGAGAGAGTGTCTCTAAGCTGACTAAGAGAACAAACTGTTTTTAAAATGTCAATTTGGGCATTTTTAGAAGCATTTATTTACAGACAATCCCGTTATGATAATTACAAGTGTTCTCTATTCATCAAAATAAATTCCCCAGGGCTTTCTCCCTACAGATATTTATTAACCTTCTTCCAATTAACATTGCTACTTAAGAGGAGCAAAATTGCATTTCCCTTAAAATATTTCATAATGGATCATTTACTGGTTCCAGCAAGCCCATCAATCCTGCCTCCTTTGGTGACACCCCCAGAGCACGGTCCTGCTTGCCTCCAAACCTTATAATTCCTGTTCCTTCTGCAGGGGACACCTTCCTCTCCTCCCATATTCATGGGACCATTCTTTGTCACAGCTCAGGAGCAGGTTCTTTCCTTGTGGAGAACTCTTCCAAAAGAGCCCTCTCCACCTTACATGGCTTGGTTTAAGTTCCTTTAGGATGTCCACCTCAGTTGGGAGCTACAGAGAGCCCTGTGGTCTTATTTAATGCACATCACTGGCCTCTAGGCCTACGGCTTCTCCAGAGGTATGGTTTCTCTGATTCGGCTACACAGTAAGGGCTCATGCTATTTACTGAATAGAGAGTGTGCTCTCCAGGTCAATTCGACTGGGTTAGAAAGAGCTGCTTAGAGAATTACACCTGCTAGACTCAACCAAATGAAAAGGAAGTCTGTAATCCCCTTAGCAGGAGATATAAAAACTGTATACTACTCTTCAGAAGTAGTATACAGTTTGAGAATCTTCACCGGAAACACGGAAACAATCTGCAATATTGGCAAACTTCTGGTTGTCAGGGAGATGAGAACTACTTAAATTGTTAAGATTGACTCATGCTTTAATGAAACAATGCACAAAAAAAAAAACCTTCACTTTCTTCCACCTCCACTCCTCCCACACAAGCCCACCATCCTTAATGGGAGCTTAAACCTAGAAACACTTGGGACCAAGTACCTTGCTTCGTGAAATTAATATAAGCCAGAGGAATGCAGCACTGATGTTTGTGTGCCAGAAATTCTAGGCTCAATAATGTTAAATCAATCATCCAAGAAAGCTAATAGAAACAGTATGCTGTTGTTGACTAATTTATTTATTTAAGGAGCTCCCTCTGATTATGCTCAGAAGAGTCCCTTGGAAAGTTCATTATCTGATGATAATGTGTTGGTACAACCCTGTACTAATGAAGAAAGTTACTGACCCATGAAGTTTACACTCCTTGTTGAAGGAAACAGGCCAGTTGAGCCACAGAGGAAAGGAACGTTATAATTCCTCCAGCTTGTGCCACCTGTTTACCCTCTCTGCACCCTTGCCCCAGATTTTCCCCTTCCTTATTCCAGGTAGAAACCTTCGATCTAAGTTACCCACTCTATCCATCCCTAGAACCTGCCTCTGGCACTTGTCCAAAAGTAGAGACCCTAAACTCTAACCACCAACTCCATCCACCCCTGTGAGCTACCTGATGACTCTGTGTCCTGTCCCTGGGGCCCTCTTTCAAGGTAGGCATCCTAGATTCTTGCCTCCAACTCCACCCTTCACATTTTAAATTTTTTTCTCTCCTTTTTCATCTCTACTTCCCCTCTCCTCACCTCTTGATTTCCTTCAAACCCAGTTCCCAATTATTGCCTTTGTATTGGGGTTGTCAGGGGAAAAAAGGTTGTTCCAATTCTAAAAATATAAATGAAGGCTTCTGAGTTCAGGTACCTTTAGGGACTGGAGAGACGATTTAAGTTAATGACATGGACAATGGTGAGCAGAAGTGGCATGGGCCTCCTCTGGAGCAGCTACACTCAGATAGCTGCTATTCAGCTCCAACCATTGTCCTCAGGAGAAAATGTTGTTCTCGGACCAGATCTTTCAAGCAAGGAATGCTGTCTTTTGAAGCCATTCCTTATATCTGAAAACCCAGTCCAGTGAGATGCCTCAACAGTTAAGAGACTATGTTCTTCTTGCAGAAGATCAGGGTTTGGTTCATCTTTAACTGGAATCAGCTCATAAGCTGGTCCTCTGCCTGCTTTCATGCTAATGGTCCCTGGATCACAGTCCCATTCCATAGCTGAACTCACCCCCACCCAGGGTGTTCTTAAATCTCACTTCCTTTTACAGTTATTCTATCTTAGTTTTTCTTCTTCTCTTCCCCTCTTCTCTTTTCTCCCTCCTATACTCCTTCCATCTACTTCTGCTCTTTCCTCTCTTTCTCCTGCTCTTTCTTCTTTCCCTTCTCTCTGATATTTTCAGATTCCAGTCTTCCTGAAAGACTGACCCAGACATCAGCAGCATAGACTTGATAGAAGAAGAAAGATAGTTTTAGAAGGACCAAGTCTTAATCCTCGGGGTCAGGTAGGGTAGACAGGGTAAGCAGCAGAATTCATGGAATTCAGTGTGCCATGTCCCCTGTGCACTTATGGGATACAATTCAGAAGAGTGTAGAGATGTCAGGGGTCATCAGGAATATTTCAGTGGCTTGCCTCTCGTCTGCCTTCAGCTTCTTTAGCCCATGACAGGACATGGGGATTCAGAGGACTTTCTCAAAAACAACATTGAAGAGGGGAAAAAACCATATTGCTTTCTAAAGCAGCATTGTAAGCCAAGGTTGTCAGGCTGGAAGCAATTCCAGCCACTTCCATCTTAATGGGTAGCATCAGCCAACTGTAGGGTGCAAGGTGATGACTGAATAAGGAAAATGGACCACAGTTGTCAGCATGGGCACTGCATACCAAGGCCTCATTGTGGGTTTGTCTTCCAGGAGTGAAGGGATGGAAGATGCAGAGGTGGCAGTCTCCAACAGAAGAGTGACAAGTGCTTCAGGGCAACTGTGCCATTTTGCTTTTTGAGATAGAAGCTTCATTGATCTCTGCTTTGCAGATAGGGAAACTGATACACAGAAAAGCCACCTGATAATTTATGCAAGGTCATGAACACTTTTTTCCAGATAACTGTGGGAATTAAATGTGGAAATTAATGTAGTAACGTTTCAGCATTGGTATATTAATAAGTTGTGCATTTTAATTTTAAAGAAATTTTTGCAAAGCTATTAACAGGAAAAAATACACTAATATATTACACTTCCCAGGAGACTCATGCATTCAGTGAATTTTGATCGAATATTCAGAATATTCACTATGGTGCCATAGATATAAGGATGCATATGGAAGGCTTTATAATCACGAATCCATGCAACATAGCATCATTACTGATGCCTTCTTCCACATATCTCTGGATTAACCATATCGCTGGGTCTTGTTTTAAAAGTTGTAACACATCTTCCAAAAAAGAATGAGTTTGATGAGAAACACCTCCCGTTAAGACTCTGCTCAGGCTCTCTGCCAAATCCTTGAAGCCCCATGTGGTAGTCAACATCAACTTTGATGCCTCTGCCTTTCCATGCATAGAGGTTCTCATAAGTGTCTCTCCTCTCTCTACCCAGGCTCCTCCCCGTCCTCTCATTCTGCACCAAGCCATGAAAGCTAAGAACATATGTCACTTTGACTTGACTACTTAAGTGGCAATTTCCAAGAAAGAATCTAGATGAATATTTTCCTTCTCTTCCCATTTGAAAACTCTTCTCTCCCACTCTGAGTCCTATCAAGGGCACATAAAAAGAACAGGTAATACGGTGCTGTGATGGTTCATATGAAAGATACTAAGACTCTCAGGCCAGCTAGGGCTTTTCAGTCAGGAAAATGGCTTGGGAGGAAGATCGCTCATTTTCTGCATTAACAAACTGGCAAGTGTTATGGGACCCATTATGTTCTTCAAATAAACTTGGAAACTCAGACCAAAGAGACCTTAGGGTGCTCTAAGCAAAGACAGACTTTCCCATGAGTGGGGTGGTCCTCCATCTCTACTGTTTAATGTCCACCCTTCCCCAGAAACTTTTATCTGAAAGCAGAAACTCTCCTGTATTATCAATTGGGTGAAGTTAATTCCAGTTAGAACACAATGCCATTTCAGAACCTTAACTTAAAAGACCCTTAGCTCAAGGGGGAGTGACTCTTGGGATTTCACAGGAAACTGTTCTCCATGACATGAAGCCAGCAATTGCTGGGGGCTGTAAATAAGATAGAACATTTGGGAGCAAGGAGAAAACACTGGATTAAGTCTCCTGGGAGACAGAGAGCATTTATCTAGTTCATTGATGTGTCCCTCAAATAATCATAGTCTTTTTCCGTCTCTGAGTCTACTTTCTCTGCTTGACAAACAAGCAAATGAGAGCAAACCCTAGCTTCAGTTGCTGGAATGTGGAGAGAAGAATTGGGATGTACCTTAGACATTCTAGAAAAGATGGAAGAGAATCTATTCATCATGACCTAAGCGTGCACAGACATTGTAGGTCTGCAACTGGGAGACAAAGTCATATTCCACACACCTGGAAGAGGGTGGGGTTAGAGTTAGTCATTTCTTGTCAGTTTCTAGCCTTCTGCAATTATTCACCCTGGAAAGACACCTGCTAAATGAAGCTACTTATTAGCTATGAGCAGAAGTTCTGGGATCAGGAAGAATTGACCCAATACTGTGGCTTACAAGCCTTGTGGACTTGAGCACATGACTTAAGCCTCTGTGCTTCAATTCCCAATAGATTAAGGTAGAATTATAATGGGTAGTTCATGGGGCATGTCAGCTTAGAGCAATGGTGTTTGTAGAACACACAGATCAGTGCTTAGCACTGAACAATAACCTTAATGGTAGTGATGATGCAGACAGTGAAGCAAAGGCAGATTAAAAGTTGATTGTAAGGAGCTTGGTTTACAAGTGCTGCTGTCATTTGGTGGGTTGGGGAGAGAAATCAGTCACATCATGTGATCTAACACAAAGGCTCAGGACTCTTGGGCTGGTTACAGATCATTTCTGTACCTTGATTTCTTCATCTGTCAAGTGAATATAATGATCATACTTAACCTCGTGGAATTTGTAGGAAGATGCATTTATTCATCAAATATTTATTAAGTAATTATTTTGTGCCAGAAATTGCTCTGTGCTCTTGGGATACATCTGTGATCAAAATAGACAAAGATGCTAATTCAATGAGCCAATAGATAAGCCTTTGGGAACAACACTTGTCACTAGGAAGCCCCCAGGAAAAGAAAGATAAGGTATCAGAGAGGGAGCTATAGCTCTGCAGCTCAGTACAGTTACATAAACCCAGGTCCCTGCCCCATCACTGAAGCTTTGTGAGTAGGAATATGTTCTTAACCTCTCTAGTTTTCATTCACTTCTGTGAGGATCAATAGGCATTGTCAGCAGACTAGATTTAGAGTCACCTAGGAGACACATCTCAAGGTGTGTCCTTAAGGGCACTTCCAGGTAGGTTTAACTAATGTGAAAAAGCCCATGCTACATGCTAACACTACCATAAACCATAAACTAGGCTGGGGTGCTGTAATCCATTAAAAGGGGGAAAAGAGACCAAGTGAGCACCAAAATTCATCTCTCTCTACTTCCAGACTGCAGACACAATGTGACCCACCACCTTGGGCTCCCATGCTGGGCCTCCTGTGCCACAGGGTAGCATCACATCTCAGACTGTGATCCAAAAGAAACCCTGCCTTTCTCCAGTTGTTTTTCCCAGAAAAAGAAGCAAAAAACAAAAACAAAACAAGCAAACAAAGAAACAAAACCAAGTAACATACTTTCCTGTCTGTGAAAAGGGACCTTCCTTCCTTCCTTCTTTCTTTGGGGGCTACATCGGAGCAGAAGCAAAGCACCTGTTTTGTGAGCGAGGCCATCTGTGCATGTTGGTTCTTATTTTAGTTTTCCAGGACTGCCATGACACACTTGGTAGCTTAAAACAGCAGAAATGTATTCCGTCGCAGTCACAGATCGGGAGGCTAAGTCTGCAGTCAAGGTGTCATGAGGATTAGTTCCTTCTGGAGGCTCTGAGGGAAAAATCTGTTCACTCCTCTTTCCTAGCTTCTGGAGGTTGTGAGTAGTCGTTAACGTCCCTTGGCTAGTAGACATCTCCCAGCAGTCACTGGTAATCTAGTGTCTTAACCTGGTAATCTAGTTTGCATATGCTTGTGTGCCCTGTTCTAGTCTTATGAGGATTACTGAAGCTAGGGTTCATTCAAATCCATTGTAAAGTCATCTTAATAAAATCACAACTCTAGGGGGCCTTCACTCTACACTGAGAGATTTGGAGGACACAGATTCGTGTGGACACCATTCTGTCCATTCATTATAGTTCCCGTTAACCTTGCTCCTTATTGTGATGTTCTCAAGCAAAGGCTTCTGTTGGAGCTCCAGTGGTTAAAACCTGAGGAGTGTTGTGTCTTCCTGTTCTGCTCATATTAATCCCCCAGATCCACAAGGGCTTTGCTGTCCTTTCATAGGTAGTTGCTGGATTATCACAGGGGATGCTTAGGAGCCCAGCAGCACCGAAGTATCTCACTCAGCAACAGAGGCAAGTGTGAGAGCCTTCCTAAACATATCTGCACAGCATTGCCCCCTTGAAAAATGAGTTCACTTTTTTCCCCAAGCTACTTGGCGATTAAACTCTCCTAGTGAAGTAACCCAAGTACTAATGAATCAATTAAAATCCCTCAGTTCTACTGTATTACAGCTATGAAGAGACCAGCTGAAGAGGATCCTTAAGTCAGGGACGTGGCCTTAATTATTTATGTATTTGGTGGGTGGCTATGGGAATGATTTTGGAGAAGGACTTGTGGTCTGTCTACCTATCTATCTATCTATCTATCCATCTATCTATCTATCTATCTATCTATCTATCTATCTATCTATCATCTATCTATCTATCTATCTATCTATCATCTATCTATCTATCTATCTATCTATCTATCTATCTATCTATCTATCTATCTATCTCTTTACATCCCAAGTGCTGCTCCCCTTCCCAGTGCACTCCCCTTCTTGAGCAGCTCTCACATGCTGGGCTCTAACTTGAACACTTACATGGAAATCATGATGTGTAGACTCCAATCCCTGCCTGTTAGAGGTTCACAATACACTAACTGCTCACAAATGTGGGTAAAATAAAACCAACTCAGAGACATGTTATGAAAGAGACAGGAAGGACATATGTGGGAGAGGCAGAGATAGATCTGGGCAGCAATAAAGTGAGACCGTGAACTGAAAATCTTTGTGGAAAGGCAGATTTTAGGGGAGTGGTTCAGCAAGTGGAGGTGCGTGCCAGGTAAAGGACACAGATGATAGTCACAGAGGTGAGAACATCCCACTGCTGCACACTGATGGTCTGCTCCATCACATGACAGTCAGATTGTCTTGTTAGTATCCGAGAGTGGTGAGAACTCCAGAATTCAGCCACATAGTGATGGCAGAGGACCTGATCCTGCCAGTGTAAGGCCATGGGGTTGTTCTACCACTAGCAGCAGATGTGTGGGTACAGAACACCACTCTACTTAGTAGCGCTGGCCTGCCTGGCATCCTGCCAACGCTCTTGCTTCAGACATCCCATAATTTGTTTAACTTGTCTAAAGTCTTTTCTCCCTGTCTATGAAATGTAGATGAGCTGGGGGTGTAGTTTCAAGGCAGGACAGTTCCTTGACATATGGAAGATCTTAGTCTCCAACCCCAGCATTGCAAGGAAAAAAAAAAAACAAAGCTAATAATATCAGTTGTACTAGATAGCATCCTGGAGAATATGAAGTGATACAGTGCATTTAACTGTATTGACCCATACTTATTAGTGACTTTGAAGGTTTTGTAGGGACTGTGCTAAAATTGAATGTCTTTTCTTTAAAAAAAAAAATGAGATGTTAGCTAATGAAGTGGCTACTTTAGAAGAGCTAGCTGAGCAGCTTGAAGGGAACTGAAAGACAGCTAGAAGAGGGCCCGGTTTAGAGTTTGAAGAGAATGGGGGCTGTCTTCATCTCAGGAAAGCTCTGAGAGTTCTTAGTCTAGTCACCAGAGTATGAATAACTCACTCTGCTTGTCCCAAAGGAAGCAGTTTCTCTTATCAAGGAAGAGTAGAATAGACCTCAGTCTCTGAGAGTCTTTGGAAGATTCTTTTTTTTTTTTAATTAGATGTTTTCTTTATTTACAATATATCCTTTCCCAGGTTCCCCTCCAAAAGAAAAAAGAAAAAGAAAATAAAATAAGAAAGAAAAACAACCTGAAAACTAAAACATCCCCTGTTCCCTCTCCCCTCCCCCTGCTCACTACCCCACCCTCTCCCACTTCCTGGCCCTGGCATTCCCCTACACTGGGGCATAGAACCTTTATAGGGCCAAGGTCCTCTCCTCCCATTGATGACCAACTTGACAATCTTCTGCTATACACATGCTGCTGGAGCCATGAGTCCCCTCATGTATACTCTTTGGTTGGAGTTTTAGTCCCTGGGAGCTCTGAGGGTACTAGTTAGTTCATATTGTTGTTCTTGCTAAGGGGCTGCAAACCCTTCAGCTCCTTGGGTCCTTTCTCTAGCTCCTTCACTGGGGACTGGCACTCAGTCCAGTGAATGGCTGTGAGCCTCTACTTCTGTATTAGTTGGGTACTGGCAGAGCCTCTCAGGAGACAGCTATATCAGGCTCCTGTCAGCCAGCACTTGCTGATATCCACAATAGTGTCTGGATTTGATGACTGAATATGGGAAGGATTCCCAGGTAGACAGTCTCTGGATTGTCCTTCCTTTAGTCTCTGCTCTATAGTTAGTCTCTACAACTCCTTCCATGGGTATTTTGCTCCCCCTTTTAAGAAGGAATGAAATATCCACATTTTGGTCTTCCTTCTTCTTGAGTTTCTTGTGGTTT